>NC_054476.1:156960629-157243129 GCF_017639515.1 Carcharodon carcharias | reverse complement strand
CCCTCTTGTACCCAATGCAAAGCCCTGTCTTTCCACCCACCCCCAATGGCCCCTCATGAGCCCTATGCTAAGCTCTGTTCCTCCATCCACCCCCTATAGCCCCATGCCCCTTTGTGAAACTCTGCCCCTCATTCCCCTATGTCAAGCTATCACCCTCTATCCATCCCATGGCCCCTCAGACCCCCATTGCCAAGCTAAGGCACTTCCATGCTATTGATCCACTATACACTGTATAGATCCCCTGAACCCTATAGTGACAGTAGGATGTGTGTTTTTTAAAAAAAAAAGTAATTCACTTTTTTTTAACATAGTAGAAACTGATTTCACCAGGAGGCAATAAAAGTGTCAATCATCCAGATAACAAAATCATAAGCCCTTGAATTCACTTAACCTTGTGTAAAGAAACAAGACAGGTGGATGCAGGGGCATAGCTTGGCATAGGGGGCATGAAGGGCTATAGGGGTGAGTAGAAGGGCAGTGTTTGACATGGGGGTATAGGGGGTGGGTTGAGGGACAGAGCTTGGCATGGGGGTTTGAGGAGGACCTCTTGAACTTGCTTTTTAAAAGGTCCCCTCATGCAGACTAGGCCTCATGACTCCTCTGGTCCATGAATTCTTTAAAAACCTGGCCCAACTCCATGAAAATTGCAGAGGAATAGGAGATGCACAGCTCTGTAATGGAGCTGGCCATGTTGACCCAACCCTTTAAAGGCACTCCCAAAAATCAGGCAGCCAGGGAATGGGGTCGGGAATCCTGGAATTGGGACCTGCCTGCCATTTTTAAAGGGCTCTTAAGTCACCCCAACTCGGTGAAAATTCAGCCCAAGGTTCACGCTATCAAAAGGTGCCAATGTCCAACCAATTCGATTAGTTAATGTTCTGTGAAGTTAAATGCATGGGACACAGCAAAGACCCTGATAACATCACAGCTGTAGTGCTGAAGACCTGTGCACCAGAACTAGCCAATGTAGCTATGGCACTTGTGTTTGCCTAGCAGTGAGGGAAATCACCTAGGTATGTCCCATCTCCAAAAAAGGTAGGAATCTAACTGGGATAAATATCACCATATCAGCCTGCTTCTAATCATTAGCAAAACGATAGAAGGATCCTTTACCAGTCTTACAAACTGATGTTCAGTTTTGGCTTCTGCCCAGCTGCTTTACTCCAGATGTCATTGTAGCTGGGATCCAGGCGTGGACACAAGCTGAATGACATCAAGGCAGCATTCAGCCCAGATAATCGAGGGTCAAAGGCATAACCTTCCGCTTGTTGGTATCATACTGACACAACACTGCATCCTTGAGATGTCAGGGCAGCCCTGTCAACCTAGGCACCTTCAGTTGCTTCATCAATGATCTTTGCTCCATCATGAGGTCAGAAATGGAGCTACCCGTGTGACGTCTACTCTCTCTAGTATTCCGCTCCATTCATAATTCCTCTAATAATGAAGCAGTCCCAGCCAATCTACAACAGGATCTGAACAACATCCAACCTTGAGCTTCAACCTGGTAGGACACAGAAGTGTGAGGCAAAAACTATATTGCCCAATTATCTCTCCCTGACCTTCAATGGCACAATCGTCGCTCGGTTCCCTTGTCACAGGTGCAAAGATCCCCTCTGCCTTGCACTATTCCAACTTGGGCATGTGCCAGCATTCCGTCATCATAGCTGGACTGAAATATGGGAAGTCCTTACTTAACATCTTAATGGCTGCAAAATCAGCACAAGGACAGAATTAGTTCAAGGACAAAAACCAATACCAGCTTTTCATATCAGATAAATAGGTAAATGATTAAAAGAAATGTAGAATCATAGAACGATTACAGCACAGGAGACGACCATTTGGCCCATTGTGTCTGTGCTGGCTCTCTGAAGAAGCAATCTGCCTAGTGCCACTCCCCCACCTCTCCCTGTGGCCCTCCACGTTCTTCCTTTTCAGATAATAATCCAATTTCCTCTTGAATATAGCATCATAGAATGGTTATAGCACAGAAGGAGGCCATTTGGCCTGCCTTGTAAGTACTAGCTCTCTGCAAGAACACCTCAGCTAGTCCCACTCCCCTGCCTTTTCCCCGAACCCTTACAAAGTTTTTCTCTTCAGATAATTATCCAATTGCCTTTTGAAAGCCACAATTGAACCTGCCCCCACAACGTTCTCAGGCAGTGCATTCCAGATCCTAGCCACTTGCTGCGTGAAAATGCTTTCCTTTTGGTTCTTTGGCCATTCATCTTGAACCACTGTCTTCTGGTTGTGGACCCTTTCACCAGTGGGAACAGTTTTGCCCCATGATTTTGAACACCTCTATCAAATCTCTTTTCAACCTTCCCTTCTCTAAGGGCCAATCCGACCACAGAACTGAAGTCTCTCAGCGCTTGAACCATTCCGGTAAATCTCTTCTGTACAGGCCAGTCAGTTTAACTTCAATAGTGGCAAAACTTCTAGGAGCTATAATTTGGGATGGAACTAGTCGCATGGACAAATGTGGGTTAATTAAGGAGAGTCGATATGGATTTTTTTAAGGGAAAATGTATTTAACTACCCTGCTTGAGTTTTTCAAAGAGGCAACAAGAGGGTTGATGAGGGCAACACTGTTGATGTGATGCACTTGATCCCAAAAAGCATGTGATACATTGCTGCACAACAGATTTGTGGACAATGTCATAGCTCATGGAATAAAAGGGACAGTAGGAACATGGATACAAGGTTGGTTGAGTGACAGGAAACAGTGTAATGATTAATGGATGTTTTTTGGGCTGGAGGAAGGTTTGTAGTGGAGTTCCCCAGGGATCAGTATTGGGACTCTTGCTTTTCCTAATATTAATGATCTGGACCTTGATGTACAGGGCACAATTTCAAAATTTGCAGACAATACAAGACTTGGAAGCAAAAAACTTGTGAACTGTGAGGAGGATAGTGTAGAACTTCAAAAGGACATAGACAAGTTGGTGGATATAGGTGGCAGATGAAGTTCAATGCAGAGTAATGTGAAGTGATACATTTTGGTAGGAAGAACATGGAGAGCCAATTATAAAATGAAGGGCACTACTCAAAAGTGGGTGCAGGAACAGAGGGACCTGGGTGTTTTAGTGCATAAGTCATTGAAGGTGGCAGGACAGGTTGGGAGAGCAGTTAATAAGGTATAGAGTATCCTAGGCTTTATTAATTGGGGCATAGAGTACAAGAGCAAGGAGGTTATGTTGAACTAAGGCATTAGTCAGACCTTAGCTGGAATATTGCATACTGTTCTGGGCATTGCATTTTAGGAAGGATGTGAAGTCATTGGGGAGAGACTGGTCCCAGGGATGAGAAACTTTGGTTGTGAAGATAGTTTGGGAGAAGTTGGGACTGTTTTCTTTGGAGAAAAGAAGGCTGACAGGAGATTTGGTACAGTATTCAAAATCATGAGGGGCCTGGACAGAGTAGACAAGAGGAAACTGTTCCCGCTCGTGAAAAGATCGAAAGTGAGAGGGCACAGATTTAAAGCAATTGGCAAAAGAAGCAAAGGTGATATGAGAGAGAACTTTTTCACTCAGCCAGTGGTTTGGGTCTGGAATGCACTGCCCGAGAGTGTGGTGGAGGTTCAGTCAAGGCATTCAAGAGGGCATTAGATGATTAGTTGAAAAGAAACAATGTGCAGGGTTATGGGGAGAAGGCAGGAGTATGGCACTGGAAGAAATGTTCATTTGGAGAGCTGGTGCAGACACGATGAGCCGAATGGCTGCCTTCTGCACTATAGTGATTCTGTGATTCTAAGGTCTGTAAATCCTTGCTGTGGAATGATGCTGAGAATTGGACACAGGTTCTGCCTCAACTGGAGTACTATGTTTTATAAAGGTTCTTCATAATTACCTTGCGTTTGCACTGTCTGCATCTATACACACATTTATAAAGCACAGGATTCAATAGGCCTTGCTAACTGCTTTCTCAACCTGACTTACCGCCTTCAACGATTTGTGCACATATACCCTAAATCCCCCTCTGCTCCTGCAGCCCCTTTTAGAATTGTACCGTTCGTTTTATACGGCTTCCCCTCATTTTTCTTGCCAAAATGAATCACTTTGCGCTTTTCTACATTAAATTTCATCTGCTGCTTGTCTGCCCATTCCATCAGCCTGCTTATATCCTCGTGAAGTCTATCACCACCCTCCTCACAGCTCATGATACTTCCCTGGTCTGGACATTGCTGCCCAAGTTCTGAGATCAAGAACCAAAATCTCCTCCAGATAAATTACATCACGGTCGAGCTGTTGAATCAAATTGAACTTCAAACTTCGAGGCATCCAAAAGTAGGTTAAAATCTAAATCCCTAAACTGAAGGAGTGTTGGTATCTATGAGAAGGGGGCTAACTTGCCTCTTCTACTGTTGACTCTATCAGAGCGCAGGATTGGCCAGGGGCTGAGTTCTGCATTTGGGAAGCTGGCTTGTTTGATTTTTTTTTTACCTCGTGGAGTTTTACTCCATTCCAGAATTCCTTTCTTTCACTCCCTCCTCCATCTTCCTTCCCTCTCTTCCATGTCTTTCTGCCTTTGTTCTTGTTGTGGGCTTTTCACCATAACCATTTGCACATTCTCTTTTATTCATGAACTGCCTTTATGTTACTTTGCTAAAATGATCTTGTTTCTCGGAGCAGCTTGTTGCTCGTTCAACCTGTTAATTTCCTCTCTGTGGACTGGAGTTTAGTCTCTCCCTTCACTTCCTTTGGCCTCACCCCTCCCTATCTCCGTAACCTCCTCCAGCCCTACAAACCTCTGAGAGCTCTGCATTCCTCCAACTGAGAAGACGAGGAGAAATTTTTTCTGAGGGTCATTAGTCCATGGAATTCTCTTCCCCAGAAAGCAGTGGAGGCTGGGTCATCGAGTTTGTTCGAGGCAGATTTTCGATAGACGAGGGAGTCCAGGATTTTGGGGCGGATAGACAGCAAAGTGGAATTGTGACCACATCCTGATCAGCCATGATCTTATTGAATAGTGGAGCAGACTCAGGGCTGAATAGCCTACTCCTGCTTCCAAGCCCTATGTTCCTAATTCTCATTTTGTGCTTCCCCGATTTCTTTCACCTCACCACTGGTGGCTGTTCTTTCAGCTGCCTAGGCCCTAAGCTCTGGAACACCTTTCCTACACCTCTCCACCGCTCACTTTCCTCCTTTAAGACATTCGCTTAGACCTACCTCTTTTCGTCATCTAACCTAATATCTCCTTATGTGGCTCAGTGTCAGGTTTTGTCAGATCTTGCTCTTGTGAAGCACTTTGGGACTTCTATTACTTCAAGGCGCTATATAAATGCAAGCAGTTGTTGCTTTCCAGCGAGCCTTGATTTGAGGGTGTCGCTTGCGCACCCCAGTAGGACCTGAGGTTTTTTGTTTTGTTTCCTTGGTGAAGGTCACAGGTGAAATTTCCACACGGGACAGAGTGATACCCTGTCTTTGATATGTTTTAAAAACAACATTGCCGTAACAACCAACAGAACGGTGAAGTGAGAGTTATTGTGACATCATTAAGTTAGCATCCCTGCCTGGGATTGTACGAGCTTAGAAAAACTCGATGATGGGTTATGACTAAGACAACCGGCTTCTTGCTGCCTGACATTGCGCAGATTTGTATACTTACTGGAGGTAATTTATATTTTTCATTACCTGGCCCAAAAAATGGCTGATGGTGAACTGGCTTTCTTTCCCCTTCGACACTTTGTGTGATTTACAGCTCCTGACCATGAATTTGCCTTCACTGCGTACAGTGTAACTTGCTGTCCGATTTAGTCTAAAAGCACTCCCCAAGAGGCCGGTTTCTTGGGAGATAACCGATCACTTGTTCCGGTGATGAGCTTGGCAGGGGCACGGGCTCCAGTGCGGAGACATCACAAAGTGGACCATTTTGTTCTGTCTGTGGGACCTCTGTTCATGAGCTGAATGCGTTTCAATTGGAACCTTTTGTTTTTCAACTCCAAATTACAAAGCAATTCTTAGCGATGGACAAAAGCAATGAGCAAAGCAGCAAGAGACGACTCGCCTGATCTCTCGAGTCACAAAGGGTGAAAGGGATATGTCAACAATATTGTGGTTCACTTTCCCGACCCAAATGATTGGCAGTTGGTTTGGCGCACAAAACACACACAGCTTTGTTCACGTTGCACTACAGTTAGTTGGGCTTCCCTCCTGTATGGCTGCTTCGATTCACAGACTGAGCAGTCTTGCCTCATCGCAAGCCAGGCACTGCTTGCTGCAGAGAGACTGGAACAATCGTTGCCAAATCTGCCACTTCAGGGAGAGAACTAAAGCATCTGGTGTTTTGTCCATTTGAGGACAATGTGTCAAGAGGGATGTTCACTGAGCCACTTTTGGAGTAGTCAGGCAGCGATGAATGCTTTGAGCTGATCAAATTGATGTCTTCAGACATGTGCGCTGATTCGTAGCTTCATGAGTGGCGAGTAACTCACTTCCTGACTTCCCCCCCCCCCCCCCCCCCACCCCCCCCAAGCCAGCTCACCCACCTACAAAGCACAATAGATAGAATCACACTCTCCGCTTGGCTGGATGAGTGCAGCTCCAATAACACTCAGAAACTTGACATCATCCAGGATGAAGCGGTCCTCTGATCAAAGCCCCATCCACCATCTTAAACATTCACTTCCTCTGCCACCGATGCACAACAGCAGCAGTGTGTACCAACTACAAGATGCATGGCAGCAACTCACACCAAGGCTTTTTCGACAGCACCTTCCAAACCCGCAACCTCCACCATCTAGAAGGACAAGGGCAGCAGATGTGTGGGGACACCACCGCCTGCAAGTTTCCCTCCAAGCCAAACACGATCCTGACTTGGAAATACATCGGCCGTTCCCTCACCGTCGCTGGGTCAAAATCCTGGAGCTCCCTCCCTAACAGCACTGTGGGTGTACCACATGGGCTGCAGCTGGTTCAAGAAGGCAGCTCACCACCACCTTCTCAAGGGGCAACTAGGGATGGGCAATAAATGCTGGCCCAGCCAGCGACACCTACATCGCATGAAAATATTTTTAAGGAAAGTATGTGAAGTGTGCTGCGGAATGAGAGATGTGCGTTGGCAACAGCCGAATGTGCTTTATTCGAGGCCCTTGGCCTCCTCCAACCAGCCTCTTTCTCTCTCTCTCTCTCTCTCTCTCTCTCACACATCAGCAAACCAAACGTGCTCTTCACCACGTTTGTTGACCCACTCAGTGGCAGGCGCTTTGTCATCGCTTGATCTAAGAACTTTGCAGCTCGATATTACATCAGGACTCCGGGCGGGGAAGGGAGTTTGGTGTGAGGGGAAGGGGGAGAATGCAAAACACAGCCATGGTTCATGTCATACGAGGCTGTGTGCTTGTATACTGGACGGTTTCCCTTCACGGAAGTGGTTTTCCTCACTAAATCTTGCAGCTGCTTTGTTGTGTGTGAAAGGCAAGAAGAGCCAAGTCGAGTATCGGATTGTGCCTTCTGGGAAAAGTGAGAGAAAAAAAACTGCCTACCAGTATTAACCCTACGTGTTCCAGAAAGATCACTTCAACTCTCAAAGACACACAGCCCTCCATTTATTTGCTGCTGAAAGCATTCCTGAAGGGAAGTGTCCTGAAGCATGATTAAGAGAAGATTGCATGTTGCTGTAATTGGCTGGGATTGATTTTTATACATATAATTTGTACTCTCTTCCGCTCGCAGCATTTTTTTTTTTTGCTGGAGAAATAATCCTGCTTTTATCAGGAGACTTTGCTGTAGTTTGGACCACGAGTTCACTTTGCTGTAGTTTGTAGAGGCTCTGTTTCTCGAGGGCAATTAGAGATGAGTAACAAATGCCAGCCTTGCCAGTGACGCCCACACCCTGTGAAAGAATTTTTTTAAAAAGTAGGTACCTATTTGCAGTTTGCCCTAAAGCCTGTCTAAGTCCCACCCTGCCTCCAGCTCATTGGCTGATATAGTGGGGACGATACCCACTGGGGTAGAGGAGCGTTATAAAGCTGGAATTACAGTGAAGTAGGTAGTTTGGTAGCTGTGAGGGTTAAGTATTGTGGACCTGCTGTTCATAGGGCCCAGGCTCAGGTTCCAGCCCTAATTATACAGCAGTTGACTAGGGCCACTGGTTACAGCCAACCAGTAAAGGAACATCACTTGTCGTAGCAACAGAATGCAGTAACAATGCCCAGTACAAACTACCTTACCTCAGAAAATTACTTCTCTCATTGGCTAACATAAAACAGAGGCTGCTGAGGCAAAAAGATTAAGTCCTTCCAGTTGAAGGGAAATTGTCTGACGCTGAGAATAGTAAAGACAGGGCATTGTGAAAGCACAATAAAGTGATACTGGTGAGCGACCATACTCTGGCACAAGTCAGCACCTGCCGGAGCAGAGGAAAGGATATAAGGCTTGATTTATAGTGAGAAGGCACAACCTAACAGCTTTATAGCAGAATACTTAGATCAGCAGACTAATTACACCTTTTTCCATTTGGACATAATGCAGGAAGTTCCCCTCTAAGCCACACACCATCCTGACTTGGAACTATATCGCTGTTCCTTAGCTGTCACTGGTACAAAATCCTGGAACTCCCTCCCCAACAGCACTGTGGGTGTACCTACACCATGTGGACTCTAGCAGTCTGAGAAGGCAGCTCACCACCACCACCTTGAGGGAAATTAATGATGGGCAGTAAAAAAAAAAATGCCCATGTCAGGCGAAAGGATTAAAAACAAAACTTCCTTTATCCACTGAGCTCAGTTGTTTTGAGGACAGTCATTTCAGTAGGTTTCCGCTTGCCTCCTCGGATTTCAACCGGCCCTGAAGGCATTGACTCTTGCGCTGGTAACAGTTCACAGACAATGGCTGCCTTCTGGTTCCTTGCTAAAAATGGCCATCTATTAAATGCACCAGCAGACAGTCATCAGACCTCTCTACACTTGGAAGATAGGGAGAGATTACCACTCGGGAGATGGTGGCACAGTGGTAATGTCACAGGGCTAGTAATCCAGAGGTCCAGTAATCCAGGCTAATGCTCTGGGGGCTTCGGTTCAAATCCCACCACGGTAGCTGGTGCAATTTAAATTAATAGTTTCACCTAGATTTATCATTTATTGTTGTAAGAATCCATCTGGTTCACTAATGTCCTTCAGGGAAGGAAATCTGCCATCCTTACCTGCTCTGGCCTGCATGTGACTCCAGACCCACAGCAATGGGTTGACTCTTAAATCTGGCCTAGCAAGCCACTCAGTTCAAGGGCAATTAGGGATGGGCAACAAATGGTCTTGCCAGTGACGCCCACATCCCACAAAAGAATAAATGAAAACACCAAGTTTTTCTGCTGTCGTTGTCCAAAGGTGTCCACCAGATAAGTGATCACCAGAGGAAGCCCTGGCCAATATCCCACCCTTTAGTTTGCAGGGGGCTTAGGCCGAATGGAGCCCCTGAACTGCGTTCTCAGCTGTGATCAGTAAGTCGTACATGGGATCTTTGTGTTCTGTATGGCACCATTGCACACCTGGCAGTGCTTTGCATTGTGATATCCAGTTCAAAAGTATTTTATTGAGAGATGATATTCCTGCATTCTTAATTTGACCTGGGACCTTGGATCTACTGTTCATTGTGTAATATATCTGCTATTCATCATTGGACTAGCGATGAGAGATGGGGAGTTCAAGTCCCACCAGTTGCGAAATTAAATTCAATAAATCAGGTCAGTTGTAGGTAAGCACAAGAAATAATGACTGCGAGAGCTGAAAATGGTTCAGTAATATCCCTTGGGGAAGGGAAACTGCTGCTCCTTCTAAGCATTTGATTTTTGAATGGCCCTCTCAAGCCATTTGGTTGAACAATCAACTCCTGAAAGCCCATCACCGCGTTCACCAGGCATCGAGGAGTGGTCGTTAACTGGCGGCACTGCCTATCTCTTGAAAGCAAAGCTAACATAAGCTCTTGTTTGTCTCTTACAGGTGTGCCATTGACTCTGGGAGATGGTCTGCGAGATTGTAGTGCCAATGAGGAGTGGGATATTCTAGGATCTTTGCTGGTGTATTTTGCAAACGACAGTTCCTGTGGTGTTTTGCTTTTGCCCAGAAGCCCATGGTTGTGAGGCCTTGTTCTTTTTATTATAAAGTAGCTTGAATGTTCACACTGGGATTTACTGCATTTGTTTCTAAAACCTTGGGATATGGCTCCGCAGCAGCTTTACGAGTGAGCTCTGACACCTCGAAGTTCCCACCATTTCCCACTCCAAGCTGAGCAGGTTTCGAAAGACGTTCTTGAAAATGACCAGCCTTTTCCGGCGGAACAGTAGCAATGGCAGTTCCAAGAACGGCTCGGCCAACCCTCCTTCGCAGCTGCTCAACAACAGCAGACCGCCCCGACAGGTCCGGAGACTTGAGTTCAACCAGGCCATGGAGGACTTCAAGGTCATGTTCCCAAACATGGACTATGATGTGATTGAGTGCGTCTTAAGGGCCAACAATGGGGCTGTGGATGCCACCATCGACCAGCTGTTGCAGATGAACCTGGACTGTGGATTTGACAATGGGTATGATGATAGCTCGGACTCTGATGACAGCATCCCCCCAGAGGTAAGCACAGGAGTCTTGGCATCGTGGCGGTATGGTGGGGTGGCATGGTTTGTCAGATGAATGCCAGCGATTGCTGGCCATGTTTAGGTTCATACTTGCGCTAAATGCAGCCAGGGTCACATGACAGAAAAGGCCTGAAGCATCTGCCCCATGTTGCTTTGGGAGCGTCCTATTTAAAAAAAAATACTTGTCGTCCATTGGTAAGTGCATTGCCCAATGAGGTGTGGATATGAGCCAGGCTGACTGGGAGATTCCTGGGTTCAATCCCAGGACCTGACTGGTCAGTAAGGTTGGGACCCAACTCCAAGCAGTGTGTTTACACAACACACACGAGGTGCAAAGATTGAAGGTTCTACTATTGGTATCAGCTCCTCAAGTGCTCAGGAGAAGATCAGGCCCTAATCTCCATCCGGTCAGATCTGTGTGTGGACGTTGGTTGAGGAGGGTCTGGCCTTGGCCATGAGACACTCTCACGTTTTTAGTCTGACACTGGCCAATTAAATAATGATATTATTAAACTGCAGCCTGAGGAACTCCTTTACCATCTAAAGGTAAGGGTGTGAGAGATTGTTCCAAACCCTGAAAGCAGCAGCTCCCTGTTACAGTGAATATTGTACTGTGTAACCAGCAAAAAAAAAATTCATCCAAACAATCTTTCCTCTTAGCACGCAGTGCTGTAGTTCCTTTTTCCAAAAGATAACTATTCTTGTTTTCTTGATTTTTGAACAGTATCCAGTGACCCCTTTATACTGCACAATGGCTTCCACTGGAAGACCACTAACTCCCTTTTGCACCAGTGGTTTCCCCCTCCCCCCCGGAGCGCGTGCTGGCTCCTCCTTTCCCTGCAATACACCTCGGCTTCTACTCATCCTGAATCTGTCCCTTCCTTAGTGTGGGGTGGGAATTGGAGCACTGTCATTAGCCAGACAATCACTGAATCCCCAATGATCCGGTGAGCTGGATAGACAGGGAAAGGCCTCACAATCCATCCTCAGCCTGCGAGGAGTTAGCTGATCATGTCGGGAGCACCACAGTTGACAGTAGCGGTAGCTGGGAGCAGTGGTGGTAGATAGGCAGGGGCCATGTTGCCTATGGAGGAGTTTCGGTGAATCTCCATCTGCCATGGTGTTTGACTTCTCGAGCAATGCATCTGTTACATCACAGCTGAGGCCAGCCAGCCCATCCACATAAAGGAGGCATTGAGTTACTTGAAAATACTGAAGTCACTTCTGTTGTTCTATTCACTATGATTGTCTTTCAGTTGAAAGGGTAGATTGGGTTACAGTAACGTTGTACCCCTGGAAACTAATTTGTTTTCTTACACTGACCATCTTAATAAATCGCTTTGCATCAAATATTTCCTTGTCATGTTTTGAGGTAAAAATACTCCAGCTGGCCTAAACAACATCCTTTTAATATCTGCCAGGAAATAGCGACGTGTCTGTTTGGCTGTTGCATCTGAGGCAGAAGGTCATGGGTTCAAGCCACTCTCCAGAGACTTTAGAGGGAGTGCAGCAAAGGTTCACCAGACTGATTCCTGGGATGGCAGGATTGTTGTACGAGGAGAGATTGGGTCAACTAGGCCTGTATTCACTGGAGTTTAGAAGAATGAGAGGGGATCTCGTTGAAACGTATAAAATTCCGACAGGGCTGGTCACACTGGATGCAGGGATGATGTTTCCTATGGCTGGGCTGGTGGTGGGGGGGGTCTAGAACAAAGGGTCACAGTCTCAGGATACGGGGTAGACCATTTGGGACTGAGGTGAGGAGAAACATCTTCACTCAGAGGGTGATGAACCTGTGGAATTCTCTACTGTTGAAGGCTGTGGAGGCCAAGTCAGTGAATATGTTTAAGAAGGAAGTAGATTTCTGGATTCTAAAGGTGTCAGGGGGTATGGGGAGAGAGTGGGACTATGGTGTTGAGATAGAAGATCAGCCACGATCATAGTGAATGGTGGAGCAGGCTTGACGGGCTGAATGATCTACTCTTGCTCCCGTTTTCTATGTTTCTGTGGCATGGGTTCAAATCCCACCAGAGCAGCTGTTCGAATTTGAATTAAACTAATAAATCTGGAATTTAAAAACTAGTCGCTTCGAAGGGGTTTGGTACGATTGTGTGGCCTGCTAGGCCATTTCAGAGGGCGTTTAACAGGCTGTGCTCTGGCTCTGGAGTCACATGTAGGCCAGACCAGGGAAGGACAGCAGATTCCCTGGATAGTGTAGTTCCTACTGTCGATTTATAACTTTGCTCTTGCTGTTTATAAGTTGTTTTGGGAAATACTTGGTACTGATAA
Organism: Carcharodon carcharias; assembly: GCF_017639515.1. Classification (NCBI taxonomy): domain Eukaryota; kingdom Metazoa; phylum Chordata; class Chondrichthyes; order Lamniformes; family Lamnidae; genus Carcharodon; species Carcharodon carcharias. The sequence continues at coordinate 157,230,277 of NC_054476.1, read as the reverse complement.
TATTAAATTGGCATTTGACGTTTCAAGTCAGCATGTAACTGAACAGTGAAACACCTCTCTGCAAAATGTCTGAAAGCTTGCAAAATCCTCAGCATTGCAGGAGAGATTATTTTTATTATTGATTCCTTAACTCTGGCACCCTCACACCAGGGAGAGAGAACATTTTGGGATGCAATATGTGAATAATTTGAGCCATGATGTGTGCTAACTGTAGCAGGCTTGGTGGGGAACAGATGCCTTGGACCAAAAATTCCGATCTAAAACTCTGCCCGTGCCATAACTCTCACTGTGTCCCGTTCACCCCTGCGCTCGTTGACCTTCAATGGCTCCCGGTCAAGCAACATCTCGATTTTTAAAAAAAACTTCTCACCCTTGTTTTCAAATCCCTCCATCGCCTCGATCCTCCCTATCTCTGTACAGCCCTCCAAAATGCCTCCACTGTTCTAACTCCGGCCTGTTGAGCATCCCTGATTTTTAATTGCTTCACCATTGGTGGATGTGCCTTCAGCAGCCATAACTCCCTCCCTAAATCTCTCTGCCTCCCTCTCCTCCTTTAAGACCTACCTCTTTGACCAAGTTTTTGGTCAACTGCCCTAATATCTCCTTATGTGGCTCAGTGTCAAATTTTGTTTGATGACCCTCCTGTGAAGCACCTTGGGATGTTTTTCTATTCTGCTGCTATTTATATGCAAGTTGTTGTTGAAAGCTCTCTTATCACTAGGGTTCTCCTTGTATCATGCCAGGTTGGTTATGTACTGATGGAGGTTGATTGATACTGGAGTTATTAACCAATCAGAATAATGTGTCTAACTACTGTACCAGGATGAGACAATGCAAACGCAATGAGCCTTTGCTGCTAGTAATTCCCAAATTCCTGTGACCGCTCCCCTTCTGTCTACTTATAGCCATCAAACCAGTGTGCTAAGGGAAATACGCAGTTTTGCAAGACCCTTAAACAGGGGTCTCACTTCCTTTTTTTAAAGTCCGGACACTCTACTAGGTATCAATGACACAAAACAAATTTTAGATACAATTTCCACTATATGTGGAAAACCTTTGTTAACTCACTAAGTAACAGTATATACTTATAATGCCAGTTGCTTAGTAAGACCCACGTACAGGAGCTCGTTCCTGGTTGATCAGTCTCCTGAACCAATTCATCCAGGTGACTTCCTGTGATTGATTACAACCATGCTTCCCTGGCTGCAGCAACAATGTCCTTGTGGGCCGTGGCTTTATACCCCTTTCTGACCCTGGTCCCTTGACGTATAAGGTAATACCTCCAAATTGGGTCATCCAATTGGGTTTCAGTACATTATCAATCCCACCATGGCTATACAAGACCACTTGCATGTGGTCATTTCCTGCTTTCAGCAGGGGTTGGAGAGGGTTTCCAGGTGCATATCAGAATGGATGTATTTACCTGCATCTTGATAAGGCAGGAAGAAAGGCATTTACACACATCCAGAGAGGCCATTGTCTGAGTGTTGGCATGGGCAGAAATGTCTGGCAGAGCAATTAGTCTGGGCCAGCATCTTAATAACGTGTGCGTGTCCCCCTCTCATTTAAAGCTCCCTTTGTTTTTTTTAAAAGCCCCACATGAGCCCCAGCGATGATGTCTTCGATCAGCATTTTTCTCCCTTCATCCTGATGTTCTCCACACTCCCATGTTCCTACCACCCAGTGAGCTCCACATGTTGGTCCACACCACAACTGGTTACATTCTACTTACAAACAGAGAAATACAAGAAATATTAAAATGCCTTACGGTTTGCATAGGCCCTTCAGTCTCTCCCACAGGCACTTTCCCTGCACAGGTACCAATTTAGAGGGAGCGTCTGTTCCCTGCATGTCAATGTTAGGGCACCATTGCATCCCCAGTATGTCACTTCACTCAGAAAAGCCTTGTTGGCAGGCGATGGCCACTGTGCACATGTCATGGGTCACGTTAGGTCATAGAGACGCTTCAAAACTAAGGCCCACCGTTGCCCCCTTCAGGTCACCTGAAGAGAAGGGGGAAAAAGTGCGACTGCAGTACTGTCACCAACAGGTTTCATTTAAAGAACTGAATGAAGTGGACAGCCAGATGCAAGTCTCTAACTCACTGTTGAGGCTTCCTCACCTGCCCTTAATCAAAATGATTTTTGGTTTGTCCTCCCCAGGGTGAGTTTGATTTGTAATTAACCGCGATGAGCTTTCCTTGGCAGGGAAATGGCAAGAATCATTGTACGGGATTTCCCTCTTGTGTGCAGTTTTAAATGCGGGTGCTAGAAATTGCAACCAAAAGGATGAAAAGAGTGTGTTTGTGGGTGTCTCACTGATGGGGCCACCCATTACTGCATCCACAATATATCCTTTTCAGACCCCCCCCCCCCCCCCCCCCCCCACCCCCCCCAGCACCCACACCGTTTTGCATCTCCATCACTCCAAGTTGTGTGGTATCCTGACCTTCCATATTGCCTTTGCTTTATCGTTGTTGGGCCAATTTCCTGGAATTCTGCAGCTAACGTTATTGTGGGAGCATCCTAAGCACAGGGGCTGCAGCAGTTCGAGGAGAAGGCCCACCACCACCTTCTCGAGTGCAGCAAGGGATGCGCAGCAAGCGCCCGTGTCTCCCACATTGGAAACCCCACTCCTGAATGATGATGCTGTGTCCTGCTGCTTCAACAGTGAAGGGTTAATTGCTATTGACCAGAAAACCTCCCATATCTGTAAAAGTTCCCAAGCATGGATGATAGGGACTGTGGGAGTTGCAGAAAAGTTAATCTATCTTCATCTGTGGGTCAGCCAAAGTAATATTTTAATGTGACTGGCCAATAACTCTGTGGTTTGTAGCTCTACAGTTCCAGGGGGATTAGTGCTGTGCATTGACTTTAATTGCCAAGACCCTGATCCATTGCAAAAATGTGTGTCATTGGGGGAAATCTTGGTAGACAAGGGCCAGGGTCCTGTTGGACTCGGACTCCAATATGATCAGTTCCCATTGTTGTCATTCTACTGGAAACATAAGCAAAACGTGTGCCTTAAGTGAAATTGAGGGGAGTCTCCCCTCACTCCAACTCCCATCCCTCTCTGTTTTTTGCGTGTGTCCATGTCTGCTCCTGCCTGCTCAACTGCAGGAGAAGCCCCTGTGACTGCAGGGCAGCGTCATCAGACTGGAGCATCTGGAACTGCCCAGGAGCTTCCTAGGAACTTGGTGATTAACCAGTGCAATGCTGAGCCATAACAACCAGAGATTTGCTTTCTAATTTGTGTTGTAGAGTGGTCGATCTAGATTGGGAAGTGGTTGTCGGGTGAGATTAAGTTGTGATGCCTTTCGTGGTTGAACAACCTGCCACCATTCACTGTCTAGATTCACACGGATGAACTAAGGGAAAAGAAAGACTTGCTTTTATACAGCACTTTATCATGACTGCCAGATATCTCAAAGTGCTTTACAACCAGTGAAGTGTAGCCATTGTTGTAATGTGGCAGCTAGTTTGCACACAGCAAGCTCCCACAAACAGCAATGTGATAATAGCCAGATAAACTGTTTTTTGTGCTGTTGATTTGAGGAATAAATATTGGCCAGGACACTGGAGATAACACCCCTGCTCTTTGAAATAATATAATGGGATCTTTTGCGTCCAGCCGAGCAGGCATATCAGTTCAACATTTCATCTGAAAAACAGCACCTCCAACAGTGCAGAACGCCCTCAGTACTGCACTGGAATGTCAGGCTTGATTTCTGTGCTCAAATCCTGGAGTGGGACTCGAACCCGGAAGCTTCTGATTCCAAGAATGCTACCAATTGAGCTGCAGAAGGCATTAAACTAGTAACGTAGAACTGAACTCTGGCAATAGGCAGCACCTCCAGGAGGAAATACTTTAAACAGATAATGAGATTCTCCACTTGAATAGCACGTAGGCTGCCAAGAATTTCTTCTTTGCATTATCGAAATTCCTACTCGGCTAACAGAACAGAGCACCTGTCTTGGATTAGCAAAAATGACGACAGAGATGTGAGGCCTCTTCTCCCTCACGATCTTTACAGTAAAGGATTTTGGAAGGACTTCAATCACATCTCCATTTTAAAGAATTACGTGAGACAGCCATACTTTTGAAGCTGCCCCAAGGCATCTTTGTAAAAGTGCGAGTTTCCGCCAGTATCTCTGACTATAGCCAATGTAAATTCTGGCTCTGTAACTGTGCTGCTGCCCTATGGGAGTCACAGGACCTCAACTTTCCTTTTACACACCCAGGCCCAGAAACAAGGGTTCTCTCTTGAACTCCTCTCCTTCCTTTCTCTCCCAATTTTCTGATTTTCATCACTCCCTCCCTCGCTCCTCCTGTCACTTCTTAGGAAATCAGGGAATCTAAGCTAAGGAAAGCCCAGGCTGGAACTGAGGCCTAGGAATAACTCTTCCACATGGTCTTAGTATCCCCTGCGTTTGACTTCAAGTACACCTTTTTAAAAACAAAAAATAGGACTGCCCTGAAAAAAAATCATTAGAATATGAAAAAAATTTTTTTTTGTCATTTTTCTTGAATGTTTCTCGTTACCAGATATAAAAGTATTGAAAATGGGGGTGGGGACATTGTGGGGAAGACTGTTTGACTGACAGTTAAGCATCATCTAATTGGGTAATGAGCCTTTTTGCTTTCCGATTGGCCTAGGAAGGCAGCATGTCACAAGGATGCACGTGGTGATTGACTAATGGCTGGAGTCTGGGGGCAAGTCATGAGATGAAACCTTCAGTAATACATTTAATCACAGCTGGCAATTCTAGTCCTTGAAAGTGCACAAAGGATACAATGGAGGGTTTTCGTTTTAAGAAAGGAATGTTTTACTTAAAAAGAATTGAAAGCAGGTATAATCAAACAACTGACTGTGTGTGTTTGTCAGTTGATAGAAGGTACACTGCCGATGATAAGATGATGGAGTCTCATTAAAGACTAGTTCGAACAGGAGTAAGAGAAAGGAAAAAATTGGGACAAACAAAAACTAATCACAAATGAATTTGAGATCAGGCTGCTATAGTAAGGAACTCACAATGTTACGAAAAAAGACTTGCAGTCATATAGCGCCTTTTATAACCTCAGGAGGTCACATGGTGTTTTACAGCCAGTGGATTACTTTTGAAGTGCATGGAATGTAGGGAACGCGGGAATCGATTTGTGCACAGCCCCTCAGCAAGTCCACCAGTATGCCCCAAAACACTTCACACACACTGCATTATTTTGGAGTGCAGTTACAGTTGATGTGTCACTACTTTGTGCAGAGTAAGGTTCCACAAAATACAGCAAGTTCGATAACCCACTGATCTAATTTCTGGTGATGTTTAAGAGGGATGAATATTGGCCAGAATACCAGGAGAACCCCCTAACTTTTTTCAGCTAATTCCTTGGTGTCTTTAACATGCAATTGAGCAAGCATCCACTGCATCAGTTTAACGTGTTATCCAGAAAATAGTGTCTCCCTTATAAGACCATAAGATGTAGGAGCAGAAGTAGGCCATTTGGCCCATCTAGTCTGCTCCACCATTCAGTGAGATCATGGCTGATCTGATGATGCTCAACTCCACTTTCTGCCTTTTCCCCATAACCCTTGATTCCTTCACTGAGTAAAAATCTGTCTTTCTCAGCTTTGAATATACTTAGTGACCCAGCCTCTACAGCCCTCTGCAGTAAAGAATTCCACAGATTCACTACCTTCTGAGAGAATAAATTCCTCCTCATTCTGTCTTAAATGGGTGCCCCCTTACTGTGAGATTATGCCCTCTGGCCCTAGACTCTCCCACAAGGGGAAACAACCCCTCAGCATCTACCCTGTCCAGCCCCCTAAGAATCTTCTTTGTTTCAGTAAGGTCACCTCTCATTCTTCTAAATTCTAATAAGTACAGGCCCAACCTACTCAACCTCTCCTCATAAAATCTCTCCATACCCGGAAACAGCCTAGTGAACATTCTCTGGACTGCCTCCAATGCCAGTATATCTTTCCTTAGATAAGGGGACTAAAATTGTTCATAGTATTCAAGGTGTGGTCTAATTTATGCCTTGTGTGGCTTTAGCAAGACTTCCCTATTTTTATACTCCATTCCCTTAGAAATAAAGGCCAACACTACATTTGCCTTCCCTATTACCAGTTGAACGTGTGCATGAATCCCAAAAAGCTAACATACAAGGACTCCCAAAACTCTCTGTACTGCAGCTTTCTGCAGTCTTTCTCCATTGAAATAATATTCAGCTCCTCTATTCTTGCTGCCAAAATGTATAACAACACATTTTCCCACATTATATTCCATCTGCCAAGTTTTTGCCCACTCACTTAACCTGTCTATATCCCTCTGTAGACACCTTGTGTCATCTTCACCACTGCCTTCCCACCTATTTTTGTGTCATCCCCAAACTTGGTGATAGTACATTCACTTCCCTCATCTAAGTCATTGATATTTATTGTAAATAATTGCGGCCCTGTGGCACTCCACTAGCTACAGGTTGCCATCCCGAAAATGCTCCCCTGTCCCAACTCTGACTTCTATTAGTCAGCCAATCCTCTCTCCATGCTAATATACTACCCCCGACACCATAGGCCCTTATCTTTTTAAGTAGCCTTATGTGCGGTACCTTATCTAACGCCTTTTGGAAATCCAAATATATTACGTCTACTGGTTCCCCTTTATCTATCCTGCTTGTTACCTCCTCCAAGAATTCTGATAAATTTGTTAGGCATGATTTTCCTTTCATGAAGCCATGCTGACTCGGCTTGATTAGATTATGTATTTCTAAATGCTCTGCTGTTACATCCTTTATAATAGACTCCAACATTTTCCATGGACGGATGTTAAGATAACTGGCCTATAGTTTTTTTTTGCCTCCCTCCCAGCACTTCAGTATAGCACTGAAGGTTCAGCCTAGATTATAGGCTCAAGTCCTGATGTGAAGTTGGGCCCCTAGTTCGTGGGTGAGTGTGGCACCAGCAAGCTGGCATGTGTTGGGAATGGCAAAACAAATATCGAGGTGGAAAGGTTATGGATTAGTCATAAAAACAAGTTCACTTATTTCAGCCACTACTCCACTTTTGGGTACTTGGCTCTTCTGTTCATACGTCTACCACTCTTACTGGAATTGGCCCCAACCTGAGCTGACTCTGGTATTCTCCGAGGTTTTTATTTTACTGCACTAACCACATTGGTAGAGTAGAGGTCGAGGCTTTTACAGCAGTGTGTGTAAATTGGGGAATGTCCCCATGCAATGCTGACTGCACATGGCCCACTGGAAAGAAGGCCACACTAGACTGAACGAGCTCTTCCCATTTCATTTGAGTAACGTTAACAAAGATACTATCACTGCTTGCGGAATGTCATGGTGGATGAATGTCAGCCAAGCTCCTTAAATAGAAAGGTTGATACGCATGAAGAATACAATGTTTGTTGAAGTCCACGTAACCCTTAGATATGCAGTATTATTTCTGCCAATGGCAAAAACGGGTCCAATTCCACAGTGAGGCATTTTTTTTTTTTAAAAAACTTCATTTTCGGGCAGGAGGCTTTACTGACATGACTGGGGCTTAATGTCCATTTCTGAGAGGTGGTGGTTTGATACAACTGAGCAATTTTTACTGGGCCACTTCAGGCCCACCCCAGCATGGTTGACTCTTAACTGCCCTCTGGAGTTACATGTAGGCTAGACAGCAGGTTTCTTTCCCTAAAGGGCATAAGTGAAGCGCTTGGGTTTTTGATAAAATCTGACTCTTGGTCATTTTTAACCAATGGAGGTTATATTTCAAGAATGTTCCTTTTAAACTGAATTCAAATTCTCAAACTGCCATGGTGAGATTTGAACTTGTGTTCTCTGAATTTATTAGTCCAGCTCGCTGGATTGCCGGATGGGTAACATAACCACTACAATACCTGATCTCTAATTTGGCCTGGTCAATTTGATTTCAATATGGATAGACTCCAGGAACCCAGGCCCAGCCTGAATGCTTGGTATGTGTGGAGATTGCTTCCCTCTTGCACGTCAGGTTGTGTGTTTGGGTCACTGACGTCTTCTTGGAGGAATGGCTTGATGGTAGGTTGACAGATTGCAGTGGTCATAGTGTGTGTACCCTGATTGGCTATCGGCCTGGTGACCACGCCATTTTAAACTCAACGAGTTGCTTTAGCGTAAGGAAAAAGCCTGAAAAACTTTTGTGGTTCACCATTGGCACATTAAATAATTCTCATTAAAATTATATATTCACATATTTGCCTATATAACGAGTTTCACTGCATTTCAAAGCCATTCATTACGTAAAGTGCGTTGACATCTTTTGACATAATATATAGATGTGAGAGTCAGCAGGACCTTTCCCCAGGACATGGTTTGGGTAGACTCTGTGGTTCAACCAGTGGTACATAATCTAGAAGAAAGGATCCTGGCTCATCAAGGTCCTTTCTGGTTTTACGTTTTCTTCCTGTGCTAGTTGTGAAGGTCACTCCCCAAGTGTCAGAGGATTAGGTTATCAAGAAAGACTGAAGAGACCTGAACTGTTCAGCCTTAAAAAAAAAAGGCCAACTGCCCAGAAATATTTTACAAGAGTGCATGGCATAGAAATAATTCTTCTGGAGCACTACTTCGAGATAACGGGCGAGAGGAGGACATTGAGGATCAAACATGTTTAAGATGGATTTGGGATTGATATCAGGAAGCACTCTTTGTGCAACGAGTGAGCAACTCTTGGGAAGGGATAAAAACAGAAAATGCTGAAATTACACAGCAGGCCCATCAGAATCTGTAAAGAGAAAAGTCAGGGTAATGATTTGAGTTAATCTGTTCTGACCAAATGTCATGGCCTATCTTTCCTTTTAACACAGCTGCTGACTGACCTCCTGTATGTTATCAGTATTTTGCTGTTCCTGTTTCACATGGTCAACATTCATGATTTGATTTTTTTTAAAAAAAGAATCACAGCTGGACTGAACTGCCAGTTATTGCAGCAGAGACTAAAACTTTGGAATCATTTAAGACCCTTGTTCAAAATTCGGCCTTGGATACACACTTGGATCTGAGGCCTGGTAACTAGCCCAAGCTAACAGGGCCTATTTATTTTCTGGTTTCTTGTTTGAATTTAATAATGAGCCTGGGGCTTTGGAAAGGATTGTTTAATGTGCTCATGAATCATTGGCCGTAAACCTAAAATCCAAACACCAAGGGCAGAATTTATCACTGAGCGCACAACCGACACACTCGAGTGTAAAATAGTGTGTGATGTCAGGCGAGCGGCCCAGTGTCATAGCACACTCGTGCAATACTTCGGCCAGCAGGCGCACGCTAAAATCAAGCGCGCCCGCCGGCAATTAAGCCCATTAACGGCGCAATTAATAGATTTTTCATTGCCTGGTCAATGTTGTTGGGTGGACAAATCGGCCTGGCGGCCTTTGCATTTTTCATGAAAGCTCACCCACGGGTGGGGTGAGGTTTCCGTGATAATTTAAATTAAAATAAATTTCTGTGGACAACATTTACATGACCTGCGTTTTCAGGTGACTGATTATGAAACTTGGACACTTTTTTTATTCCAGTTCCTGTGACTTTTATTAGTTTAGGTTGTTCAGGCCTTTAGCTCCCTGAGACAACCCTGTACCTTCAGGGAACTTTCAGTGAGTGCTCGCCTGCACCTGCGCTGACCTCAGCACTCACAACCCACCCCCCCCCGCCCCCCAACCTCATGCCCCCACCCCAGCAGCACTGAGCATTTCAGCGTGCTCTTCACGCTGGGTGCCCGTTAATTCACGTGTTGGGGTTCAATCGTGATCCGCAGTCTGTTCCCCGGCCGATCCCAGTACTGCCAATTCAGCCCGCCGACCTAAATTCCCACCTCAAGGATTTCAAGAAGCCATTAAAACGAAAAATTAAAAGTGGGCATAATTGGAGGTAACCTTAGGACAGGCGTTAGTAATTTTTTTTTGGGAAGTAGGAGACAGACAACATGGATAAATATTCTCTCATTGGTGAATAGTTTCCCCAAGTATCTGTACTGGGGCTTTTCACCGTCTATGTCAATGACTTTGAAGGAATACTGAGTCGCATATCCAAATCTGCAGCTGATGCTAAGTTTGATGAAAACAACAACTTGTATTTATATAACGCCTTCAATGTAGTGAAACACACTAATCCTTTTGAAGCACTTTGGTATCAGACAAAATTTGATACCGACACAGACAAAGAGATCTTAGAGTAGATGGCAAAAAAAAACTTAGTTGAAGGAGTTGGTTTTAAGGAAGAAAGAGGGGTTTAGGGAGGGAATTCCAGAGTTTAAAGCCTAGGTAGCTGCAGACACTGCCACCAATGGTGGAGTGATTAAAATCGGGAATGCTCAAGATGTCCGAATTGAAGGACTGTGGGTAATTTTTTCTTTCTTTCACGGGCATCACTGACTTTGCCCATCCCTAATTGCCCTTGAGAAGTTGAAGTGAGCTGCCTTCAACTAGTGCAGTCCATGTCCTGTAGGCCCGCCCACAGTCCTGTGAGGGCTTTTACAGTGAAGGAACAGCAATATAGTTCCAAGTCAGGATGGTGACTGACTTGGATGGGAGCTTGGAGATGGGCTGAGGATGGAGGGGGAGGGTCAAGGTTTTTGTTTTGAGGGGAAGGGTGGTTACAGCAGATCTGAAGGAGAAGAGGACACCAGCTGAGGGTGGAGCTGTGAACAATAATTGTCACGGGAGCAGGAGGTGGGTCTTGAGGACAAGACGAGCTCAGAGAGAGCATGAGGTGAGATTCTTAGAGGAATTTTGGCCTGGTGGACAGGATGGAAGCAGCAGAGTCCGCTGATCGGATGGTCTCAATCTTAGTGATGAAAGTCCATGAGCTCCTTGAACTTGTTACAGGTGAGAATGGAAGAGGCAAGAGAAGAAGGTTTGAGAAGACGGTTTTCAACAGAGAAAAGGAGATGGGGGTTACCTCTTCATTGCAGGGTGATCCCAGAATAGTGAGCAGGTCCCAAGAATGCTCTATGTGGTCTAGTCAGATCTGGCAATCAATGGCTAATCCAGATGTTTGCTATATATGACAGCGGAGATGAGGGCCATACCAGGAGGAATGTCCAGCATGAAAGGGGGTAATGGTTTTAATGGCATCAAAGGTGGAGGCATGGGTGTGATTGAGCAGATTGGTAGCTGTAGAAGTATTGTGGTGAATGAAGGGCGAATGGCTAGGCAGATGGGGTTTTGAAAGTGCAGTTTAAGTGAATTGGGAAGGAGTTTTTTTTCCCATGGCAGGCACGGTTCTGTAGATGGGAGCAGGAAATTGGACATAGACAGTCTAAGTGGGTGGGCAAATCTGTAGCAAATGGAGTTTAATATGGGGAAGTGTGAGGCCATCTGAGAATAACAAACCTAAATTTTTCTAAATAACAAAATGACAAACTGTGGAAGAGCAAAGGAATTGGACATCTATGTATTCCAATCACTGAAAGCTAGTACAAACAGATACAAAAAGTAATCAAAAAGGCTTGTTGAATGCTGGTCTTTGTCTCATGTGGGCTGGAATGTATAGGGGAGGAAATGATGCCTCAGTTGTTGTATGGTGTTGAATACAGTCCAGTATGTCTGAAGAAGTCTTCGTAGTCATACATAGCTTAACTGTAAGTCTTTACTGACTCATAGAACTATTTACAAGTATACAGTTAGGAGCTGTCTCCATGCTTGCTGGTACACCCAGCTCTGTCCAACATTTGACTGACCCTGGGTGCAGGTCATGTGCTCTCTTCCATCATTGTGGGCGGTAATGTACGCTGTCCCACATTAACCCTATATGTGCTAGACCCTTGTATTACACAGGTGTGCAGCATTGGGCATTGAGGGGTGATCTAATGGTGTTGAAGTTGATTAGAGGATTCAGTAGAATATAGACACTTTCCTCTGCTGGGGAGCTCATGAACAACCTCAAAGTTGGAGCCGGGTCATTTAGGGGTGAAATCGGCAGGTTTTCACATAATGGATAGTGGAAAGGTTCTGGATGCTGGGTCAATTAAAAATTTCAGAGATCAGTTGATTTTTGTTGGGCAAGGGTATCGAGGTATATTGAACAAGGATGGGGAAATGGAGCTGAGTTATGGAATAGCCATGATTGAATTTTTGTATCCATTTGTAGCAAGGACAATTTTCATTGCCTTTGAGAAGGTAGATGTGATGAGCTTCAATAGCTGAAGGTTCCGAAGAGCAGAACAGGCTTTAGGGGCTGAATGGCTTATTTATTCCTGTTCCTACGTTCATGAGGTCCTGTTGGCATTTCTAACTGTGGATAGAAGTAATTTAATGGGTAAATAGATTTGTGACCCCCAGGGATTCATATCATGTATCAGTGTAGCCCAAATAGACAGGAGCTTGGACATTGCTGACTTGAACAATGTGAGAATGCAGTGATGGGCAAGGGTAACGATAAGATAGATGAGATCAGATGGGTTGACTGGCCTCTCTCATTCATTCATATTTATCCCGTGTTCTCATGATGACAGTGATGCATGGCCTCTTCTCCCTCATCAAACTGAAAATCAAAATAGCCAAACCCTTTTATTTCTGGAGAGTGCCCCTTTAACTGAGGTAGCGTCAGATTGTAGCTGAAGGCCCTTTGAAACAACACAGCTTTTGTTTTAAATTGGAGAGAAAGTGAGCCAGTCTGGTCAAACTAGCGTAGACTTCACTTAAATTTTCTTCTTCTCCCTTGTCCAGATTTTGGAGAGGACACTAGAGCCGGACAGTTCCGATGAAGAGCCTCCACCCGTGTACTCTCCTCCTGCCTACGACATGCATGTATTCGACCAGGGTTATCCGCAGCTCCCTCCGTTGCCACCTCGACGGTAAGCACCACGACCACAGCCAACAGCCACCCTTGCTTTTGCTTATAAATCAGGGCAGATGACGCTTTCCAGCTCGGACCAGTAAGAATGGTCCAACATCCATTTGCACTACCTTTCAGTCAATGCCAGCTAGAGTCACACCAAGGCCATCTCCTGGATTTTGAGAGACATTACACTGTTTGCCAATGATAGCACCGTTAGTCTAAGTTCTTAAATGACACTGGATTAGGCAGTCTGTCCCTTTTTTAATAAAGGTCAGCTCCTTCTCTGCGTAACCAGCTGAACAGGTGGTCACTTTCCCTTCAGCTCGGCACATAACTAGCATCAGACAGTAGCTGACAGCCGACGCCCACTCAAAGTCCCCAGTCACCACTTTGAATTCCTGCTGTTATTTTTCTAGGAGGGAAAGAAACTCGAAGGTGATGAATATTCCCCCAATGTTGCAAAGCTGGAAAGCCTTGTAGGTATTAAACCTGTTGTCTGAAATGAATAGTTTAGGATGAGACACTATGTTGGTCTTAAAGTGTCCCTTGACCCTGTTGCCCATTGTTTTAGTCAGTTTGCTACTGTTTAGTGCTTTCTATGTGCTGTTAAACACACATGGGACTATCTAAACTCAGTGGCAGATTGCCATTTTTCCTTGGCTCAACTTTGGAAATGCCAAGCCAATGATGGGCTTATTTGGGATATCAAGTATCCTATGATAAGTTTTAAAGAGAATGTAGCAGGTTGGCACTTATTGTTATGACCCTACACCAGAGTGCCAAGTTTTTGGTAAGATCTGGTTAGGGACCCATACGTTTTGTTTAAAGTAGTCAAAGTTTGAGATTTAAGACACTTGCTAAAAAAATAAAGCTACAGGATTCCATGGATTTTGAATCAGGAAGATAAAACAATTTACAATACCTATCTTGTATTCCAACATTCAGGGTTAAAATGAGGTACATGTGAATAAACTGTGGCTAAACACACCACACAGCACAATAAACAGCAAATGCAACCAAGACTGATCCCACGGATTTCTCAGCAACCCACCCAGGCATCAGTAAACACCGAGTCAACCAATCTCATTGAACCTCTCTTCTGAGGGACTCCGAATTTTTCACTTTCGACAATCAAGCCTCTGAATTCCCTCAAGCCACCCCAACTCAGATTGTCTCAACGACAGCCCACCTCCTAGGGTTTCAATCTCATCACCCAAGACTCCGTTCCCCTGGATTTCCGAGACTGCACTCCAGCCCCTAACTGGTGTAATTTCAGCTCTTTACTAGCTGGCCAGCTTCACTGAGCTGGCACTGCCCCTGAATTTCACCAGGCTCCAATTTCTGCAGCAACACCAAGCTATAAGTGGCTCTCAGGGTTTCTTCTGAACCTGAACCTTTCCAGCATGGAGCCAGTAACCTTCTGCCACTTTCTCAGCTCCCCAGGACTTCTCCCTGAGCTCTAACTGCACAGAGCTATCAAACGGCACCTGGGACTTCTCCTGAGCCCCAATTACAGAGCCAGCTAACAGCAACACTTGTGCTGTCTGGAGCCTGCTAACAGAAGCACCTTTTTGGTATGACCTTTTCCCTGCTGCAGGACATTCACTCCTCCAGCAAACACACAGATAAATTGAAACCCTAGAACTTTCTTAAGCTCCACCTCTCTCCATGATGACATAACCTCCCAGGGCTCACTGAATGCTTTTAAATTAATTGTAGCTTTAACAACCCCACCCCCCCCCCCCTCACTGGAAAACAAAACGACTCTCTGGGCTGCATTTCTTTGCAGGCAGTGTGGAGACCTCTTCTCCGATTCTTCAGCTAACTAAGCCCACCTGCTGTTTTATGGTCTTACCTTTCTAGTTGTTAACCCCTTTAGTCAACATGGCCCCAACCTTTAAAGTGTGTAATAGTCTTCAAGCTGCTTTAGTTGCATTTATCCCATTTTTACAGTTAAACTTTAATCTTCCTGGAACTGAAACTTTGCCTGTAAAATATAAACTATGAACCATGAGCTAGGTATTTCAAACTTCTGTGTGGCGGGGGGGGGGGGGGGGCCTCTGCAAATGCCCTCATTAGCTGGTCCAGCCTATGTGGTAGGGTGGTTATGTTAATGGACTAATCCAGAGAGCTGGATGAATGATCCGGAGACGAAAGTTCAAATCCCATCATGGCAGCTGGAGGAATTTAAATTCAACGATTTTCTTTTTTAATTCTGGAATGGAAACCTAGTAACATGGTGACCATGAAACCATTGGTTTGTCGTAAAATCCCATCAGGTTGATTAACGCCCTTTAGGGAAGGAAATCTGCCATCCTTACCAGGTCTGGCCTACATGTGACTCCAGACCCACAACAATGTGGCTCCTCTTAACCACGCTCTGAAATGGCTGAGCAAATCACTCAGTTGTATCAAGCTGCAGGGAAAAGGTCTCCCACCACTTAGAAGTGATGGGGAAATGAGTGAGTGTAAAGAAAAATCTCCCTCACCCTGACTTACGATGAACAGTGTCAGCTCTCAGTACTGCTGTCTCTGCAGGAAATGTTCTTCATTAGTGTGTAAGTCAGCAAATTCAGAAGAATTATGGATTACAGATTTCTCGAGACACATAGGGTCCACATATATTGTGTACCACGACAGAGAGGGAGCTGTAATGACCTCTGGCTCCATGTCCTGACCCTCCTTGGCCCAAGGGCCACAGTTGGGGAATCTGTGATATGCAAGCGGAAGGATACTACTTGGCCCCACTGAGTAGTATTTATTTTAGTTTTTCCCTCATTTCCAATCTGAGATTTCCATAGATCCCATGCCATCCAAGGGCTGGTTAATTGAATTGGCTCTCAGGATGTGGCCAACACCCTACTTATTACCGGTTCCCGGTGATCCTGAGAAGATGGTGATGGGCTGTTCATAAGTCATGCCTGTCGGTACAACTGAGGGCATTTTTTTTTTTTTTTTTGGAGTCCCATGTCAGTCAGTTCACTTAGAGGGGGCAGGTTTGCTTCTCTGACTGGTATTAACGTACCAGTTGGGTTTTCTTGTTATTGATTTTGTTTTTGTGCTAGCCTATTAGTTTTCAGACTTAATGAAGTGAACTGTCAGCTTGCCAGGATTCGATTTGACCGCTCAACTTGTATCGCAATAACATAGCCAACCAGACCACCTCAGTCCCTCCAAACCCACAGCAGAAGATTTGTCTCCTTTCTCTGTGAGCTCAAGGGGCAGAATTTTGCCCTTGGTGAGCATGCGGGCCCCACCGGCTCGGCAGTGGGTGGACATCCGACACCCGCCGCTGAAACGGGGCCCGCTGCCATTTTGAGTTGGCTTGCCCGATGGGAAGCACTATGTGCTTCCTGTGCAGGGGGTTAGGGATCCCCAGCTGTCAGTGTGCTTGCTCATGCATGTGTGTGAAAGAGCGCACAGCTCCCTGAGACTAAGGGCTGTCTAAGGGAGATTAGTGACAGTCTAAAAAAACTTTTTTAAAAAAAAAATATATAATTAACATGTCCCCCTTGTGACAATGTCACACGAGATGGGACATGTTAATAAATATAACATTACATTTATTAAAGTTTTTTAAAAACGGACATGAAACTTCAACCCGCCAGTGGATGAGGTTTCGTGTATTACCAGGATCCCACCGGGGCTCCTGGCCTGTCCGCCAGCCTTAAGCTTGGACGGGCAGGTCCGTTAATTACTTTAATCACCCTGTCAATGGCCTCAATTGGCCATTGAAAGATTGGCGGGCGGACAGCTGATCGCTCTGTCCGCCCGCCTTCCTGAAAATTTAAAGGGACCGGGATGACATCATCCCCGCGTCATTTTCCAGTCAGTGAATGGGCCCTGCCCCCAAATC
The DNA here is from genome assembly GCF_017639515.1 of Carcharodon carcharias. NCBI lineage: Eukaryota > Metazoa > Chordata > Chondrichthyes > Lamniformes > Lamnidae > Carcharodon > Carcharodon carcharias. The sequence goes on along the minus strand of NC_054476.1, from coordinate 157,213,614 downwards.
GCTGACAGGAAAATTCTGGCCAGAGTCACTGCCGCGTGTTTGCAAAGGGCATCACCTGTGGGCATTGGGAGATATCCCTCATGTGAGTCTAGACAGTGTGTGGCAACAAACGATTGGTGATGCTCCTCCTTGCACAATTCAATGAGCTGGTTCAGCCCACATTTTATTGTCTATAAAAGGATTGGCCAGATAGTGATCAGGGCATCTTGTTGAATGATCTGCCTCTCGGCAGCTGTAAGATCTCGATCTTTTTTAAACAAGAGGGTTTATTTTAGATCTTGCGAAAAGTAATTACTTTCAGTTTCATTATCACCGCAAACCTTCAGAAGGAATAATTGTCTCTTTTGTTTAGCAAGATGCTGTATGAGTCTAGCTGTCCCATATCCAACTGCATTGACACCGAGAGCTCCAGGGCATATTAACAGAAACAATATTTAAACACCCGCTGTCAGATTGGGTCAGGCTTCACAGTGGACTGGGCCTCGGGCTACTAAGCTGTTAGTGCAGAGATTAACTTGATGTGGCTGCATTCCTGTAACTGTTTTTTGTTGTGCTGTCCACTGGGTGCTACCTGTTTCTTTATTTCCACCCCCCCCCCGCCGTCTCTCTCCAGTTGTCTTGCTCCTCATCCTGAAGATGAATCTGGGGGGGGTGCGGGGGGCTCAAAGCTTGGCAAGGCGCCCTGGCAGTGACCCAGGGAGCATGGGAGGGAGGGTGGCAGATCCAACTCATTGGCATTACTGCAAACCACCCCCCCACCCACCCAGTTGGAAAGCCCAGGTCCCTCTGTTGGCAGATTACATGACTTTGGGGGAGTCAAACAACAGTTTTTATTCTTCATCTGCACACGTGCATTATTTATTGGAGTCTCTGGGAACTTTTTGTGAGTGGCAGCTGTTGATTTAGCTCCTAAACCTTGTTAATGATTTACTTTTACTACAACCCAGCCATCGCTGTAGCAAAATGTCCGTTCTTATGGTGATTATAGTGTATGGTTTGTTTTTCTTGCAGTTCCTCTCTTTTTTTTTCTAGATCCTTCTCCCAGTTCTGGCATCATTTTAGCTAAATGTTTTGTAAGACCAGCCTACACCCCTGGCTGCCATGTTTTTTGCTGTCCTACAACGAAATGAAAGTCTTGAATTTTTAAGATACCTTTATCATGTCCTCAGGAAGTCTCGGAGCGTTTCACAGCCGGTGAACAGCTTTCTGTGTCATCACTGTTGTAATGTAGGCGAATGCAGCAGCTTTTCAAGAATTCATTCGTGGATGCGAGCATCGCTGGCGAGGCTAACATTTGCTGCCTACCCCTACTTGCCCTTGAGGTGGTGGTGAGCCGTCTTCTTGAACTGCTGCAGTCCATATGTTGTCAGGGGGGGCGTTCACAGATTTGCTACAGGGCAGAAGGAGACCCATCGTGTCTGCACCAGTTTGCCAAATGAGCAAGTCGCTTGGTGCTGTTCTCCCCGTAACCCTGCACATTCCTCCTTTTCAGATAACAGCCTAATTGCCTCAATTGAACCTGCATCCACCACCCTCAGACAGTGCATTCCAGAGTTTAACCGCTCGCTGAGTGAAAAAGATTTTTCCCATGTCACTTTTTTTGCTTCTTTTGCCAATTACTTTAAATCTGTGCCCTCTCCTTCTTGATCCTTTCACCAGTGGGAACAGTTTGTCCCTGTCTACTCTGTCCAGACCCCTCCATAATTTTGAATACCTCTATATCAAATCTCCACAGTGTCCTTTTTGCTCCAAAGTAAACAGTCCTAACTACTTCAATCTATTCTCTTAACTAAAGTTCCTCATGCCTGCAATCATTCTCATGAATCTTTTCTGCACCCTCTCCAATGCCTTCACGCCCTTCCTAAATAGTGGTGACCAGGACTAGACACAATAGTCCAGCTGAGGCCAAACAAGTGCAATATTCTAGCTGAAGTCTAACTAATGCCTTATACAAGCTCAACGTAACCTCCTTGCTCTTGTACTCTATGCCCCTATTAATAAATCCTAGGATACTCTGCCTTATTAACTCCCCTCCCAACCTGTCCTACCACCTTTAATGACTTATGCACATAAACAGCCAGGTCCCTCTGTTCCTGTACCCGCTTTAGAGTTGTACCCTTTATTTTATATTGACTCTCCATGTTCTTCCTGCCAAAATGTTTAAAATATGTTTCTTTTACTGACATATATAATACACTTTTTCTTTTAACCTCCTTTGACTTGAGGGAAAACTGAAAGTTAAAATCAGGTCAGTGACAAAGGAATTTTGAATTGGACCTCATTTCCCTTCCCCTCAACATTAATCGGCCTGATTAATTTGCACTTTATTGTGCTCTGTTGCTACTTGGCTTAAATTAATGAATTGCTTTTCTTCACAATGCTGAGATGAATTAAAATGGATCCGACCTGCAACTTGTTACAAGTGTGGAGAAGTCTACTTTCACAGTCTACTTCATACCTTATTGAATAAACTTAGATTTTTTTTTTTGTTTACTTTGGTGCACAGTTTGTGTTAGAAAACATACAGCATTTGTTTTACCTGATAACCTCCAATGGTTCCTGTGACAGAAACATCCACAGCAGCAACTGGTTTGATTAAGGACGTGAAGAGAAGTGGGGACCGCACACAATGCATATTAACAAGAGGATGAGAGGGCCACCCACGCCATATTTGACAACCACCTTTTTTTTTCCTAATGCCTGCGTGGCTGAGGAGAGTTCCAGGATATTGATCTAGCGCAAGTGGAGGAATGAAGATGTAGTTCCACGTCAGGATAGTGTGTGACTTGGAGGGGAGCTTGCAGGTGATGGTGTTCCCATGGGCCTGCTGCCCTTGCCCATCGAGGCAGTAAAGCTAATTTCTGCACAGCCAGCCCCCCACAAGCAGCAATGAGATAAATGAGCAGTGAACCTGCTTTGCTGGTGCCGATTGAGGGAGGGAGGGCGAACAGGCAATGAGATGCATTTTCCTGCTCCTTTTCAGATATATTGTCATGGGACCTTTTTATATTCGGTTTGTAAAGGCAAATAGAACCTTGATTAACATCTTATGTCAAAGATAGATCCTAACTACATGTTCCCATTTTCTCACTTAAGTTTGAATCCATGTCGCTTTGCCAAGAGCACCTAGAAAAATCAATATAATTCTAGGTTTCCATTTAACCCCTTTTGAAGATTTTAAAAATCTTTAATAAGGTGCCTTTGTGCCCATAAAGTTCCCCTCCAAGCCACACCCCATCCTGGCTTTTTATATTCGGTTTGTAAAGGCAAATAGAACCTTGATTAACATCTTATGTCAAAGATAGATCCTAACTACATGTTCCCATTTTCTCACTTAAGTTTGAATCCATGTCGCTTTGCCAAGAGCACCTAGAAAAATCAATATAATTCTAGGTTTCCATTTAACCCCTTTTGAAGATTTTAAAAATCTTTAATAAGGTGCCTTTGTGCCCATAAAGTTCCCCTCCAAGCCACACCCCATCCTGGCTTGGAAATATATCGCCGTTCCTTCATTGTCGCTGGGTCAAAATCCTAGAACTCCGTCCCTAACAGCACTGTGGGTGTACCTACACCCCATGGACTGTGGAGTTGCAAGAAGGCAGCTCACCGCCATCTTCTCAAGGGCAGTTGGGGATGGGCAATAAATGCTGGCCCAGCCAGCGAAGCCCACATCCTACAAGTGAGTATATTTTTTTAAAAATACAGCCATTCCTAGAACCATCAATCTTTTTATGGATCAGACGTTCAGTCCCATTTATCAAATAAATTATGGTTATGTCCTTGCTCAGGCAGCTGTCAACTCCATCAATAAGTAAGCGCACTGTGATGTCAAGGAGAATTTGTGACCCTGACATTTGCAAAAGAATTTCCAGCACTGAAACGGGCCTTATAGTCCAACCGGTCATGATCCATCCTGTTGTGGAAGTATCTGCAAAGATACTCAAATGCTTGCTGCAACCTGTTCCAGACTTCACTTCCTGTTGATAGGAATTTTCATCAGGCTTATTACGTCGACATGTAACGTGAGAAATACTCGTGGAGTCAGCCATGATGGGCAGAATTTTGAGGTGGGTGGGTGGGCCTGAGTACGGCTGGGAAACAGTAACAGTCCGCCGAGCGCAATTTCACACTGGCTGGCCAGTTAACGGGCAGCCAGGGTGAAACACGGCGCCCAGAGTCTCAGCGCTGCTGGGGTGGGGGCAGGTGGAGTGGGAGCACAAAAGCCTGCGCGTGCGGGGGTGGGTGAAAGCTCCTCAGCGAGCTGAACGATTTCAAAACCAAAAATAAAGATTTTTGAAACCGTGAGGGGGGGGGAAATAAAAATGTCCCCACATGGGGCTCGCTCACAACAACGTCAGCAGGAATAAAAATTCTACCCAAAAATTGATGCCGTCTGGTTGATTCACCCGCCCACCAACAGTAAGGTTGGATGGGCAGTGAAAAATAGGTTTAGATTAATTAAGGGCCTTAACAGGCCTCTTTTTAAATGTCAGCGGGCGCGCTGCCAACTCTTGTGCCCGCCCGCCGATTGAAGTATCGCGTGGGTGCGTGATGATGTCGGGGCACTTGCCCAACGTCATAACGCACTATTTTTACACCCGACCCTGATCAGGCATGTGCCCTGCCTGCGGGACATAAAATTCCGCCCGGTGAAAACTTGCTATGTAAACCGATCCTGGTCCTGCTGTAGCTACAGGCTGCAGCCACTAGAGAGCGTTATAGCTTCACTAATGCACTGAGAGGTAAGGGGGAGGTGGGGGGAGACTTTGTATGGAGCCTAAACACAAGAATGGATTAGTTGGGCCAAACGGCCTCTTCTGTGCTGTACATTCTTTACCATTCTGTCTAAGCAATGCCATGGGGATGTCATATGCAATGCAGCCTGACTAAATCGTTGCTCCATTCCTGATTTAAACCATTGTGGCCACAGGATTGACGTACAGGATTCCGGCGGGAAGCAGTCGAAGACTCGGTATCGGAATTGGAATCCCCCGCTACTTGGCAACCTGCCTGACGACTTTCTGCGAATTTTGCCACAGCAACTTGATGTGGTGCAGGTGAGCTGCGTTTTGTTCTTGGTGGTGGTGAAGCCAAGGTCCACAGTGCCCGGTTGAAAAGACCGGGAGAAAAGTTGAGGTGAGCAAGATGTCATGGTTGGCGCAAGCTTGGATTTTAAAGATTTTTTTTAGAGTAGGCAGAACTGAAAGGGAGGTAAAGAGTTCCAAATATTGAGAGCCTGGAAAAGATTGAGTTAGGGTTGGAAGCAGCAGGTTCAGGGAGGAGGGAGTGAGGGAAAGTAGAAACCCATATTTGAACTTCAGAAGGTGCAGCAGAAGAAGCAATAAAACCTTGCATTTACATGGCGCCTTTGAGGTAGAAGAGCATCCCAAATTGTTTCACCGTGACATAAGGAAAAATGGAGACCAGTAGGGTCTTTAGGGATGATCAAATACTTAGAAAAACAAAGTGAGTTTGAAGGAAGATCTTAAATGAGGAGGAGGAGGAGGAGGAAGTTGAGGCAGAGGGATTCTGGGAGGGAATTCCAGAGAATAGAACCAAAGCAGCTAAAAGCATGGTTGCCATAGGTGAGACGAAGGCAGGGTGGAGAGGCACAAAATGCCAATGTTAGAGGAACAGAGAATTCAGGAGGGGTTGTAGCCCTGGGAAAAGTCAGCTGCTATTAGAAGTGTTGAGGCCATGGAGGGATTTAAGCACAAAGTTGAAAATTTTACATTTTGGTGTTGAGAGACTGGGAACCTGTGTAAGTTAACAAGGACAGGAGTGCTGAGTAAGTCCATAAACTGCAACTGTTCTAGAATTCTGCTGTTGGTATCCTAACTCACATCAGTTCCATTCGCTCATCATCCTCGTGCTTGCTAATCTGCATTGAAAGTCCTCACCTTTGTTTTCAAATACCTGTTTAGCCTCAGCACCCCCCCCCCCTTTCTCTGCCTCCCCTCCCTGAGCTCTGGAGTCCCCTCCCTATCTCTGCCACCACCACCCCCCCCCCCCCCCCACTCCCTCCCTTAGCTCTGGAGCCCCCTCCCTATCTCTGCCCCCACCCCCCTCCCAAACCTCTCTAATTCTCTCTACTAAAAACAGCGCATTCCCTAAAGCCTACCTCCCTGGCCAAGTGTTTGGTCATCTTTCCTATTATCTCATGTGGCCTGGTGTCAAATTTTGTTTGATGATGCTCCTGTGAAGCATCTTGTGTTAAGGGCACTAGAAAAATGCTTGTTGCTGTTGAGTGGGATTTAACGCAGGACAAGCACATGGGCAGCAGACGTTTGCTTGAGCTGAGGTTTATGGAGAATAGAAGACCAGCCAGGAAAGCATTGGGATAATTGAAAGCTCAATGAAGCTGTGACAGTGGCATAATAGGTGAGACAGGCCAGAAGGAACTGTAAAGAGCAAGATTGAAGGTGAAACACTGGCTATCCATTAGGAAGCATTTTCTTAAATCCTGTTGAGAGATGCTAGATAAACCTGTTCAACATGTGAACAGAATTCTGGCCTTGGGTATTGGCCAATTTTTTTTTATTATTATGATTTTGGACTCCTGGCACAAACGAATGGACAAAACATCCTGACGGGCAGGTTGCATCTGTCCCTGAACGCTCAACACATGTTTCTGTTGCCTGAAAATCTGTGTCAAGAGCACGGAATCAAAGCGTACCCTTCATAGATTTAAGAGCTCTTGGCAGGAAAATATTGTTTGGATGACAAAAAAAGGAAAGTGAGCTTGGAGTTTTAGCAATGGAGAAATATGGGATTGGCCTGAATAAAAGGTCAGAGATTTTTCTCTTTTTTTTGTGGTGAAATTGTTTGGTTTTTTTTTTTTTGAATGAGTCGGAACCGTATTGGGCCAAAATATATACCCAAGTGCTCAGTGGAAAGATGACTTTTTTCAACTGGGTGCTATGGAAAGAACACATAAGGTGACCAAATGAACACCACCTCGAAATGATAAATATCCACTAGATTGCTATGTATCCAGTCGTGCTCATGAGGCATGTTTTAAAAACCTTCTGGCCAATTCTTGAGCACCTTTACAAACAGGATGGCAGTGACTTGAAAATGGTGTTGGGGTCACTTACTGCCCTGGTTACCTTGGTGCTCCAACTGCCACCATCTTGGTGTAGGACCCCGAGAAGGGCAACCAGCACCCCTGCCTGTTTCAGACAGAAGGCCGCTTGCAGAATGTGAATTGTGGCCCTGTGGATGTAAGCTGGACCCCAATTGCAGTTTTGCGGTCCAAATGAGTGACATCTTCACAGCTGGCAATCCACCCACTCGTACCCGCGTTGAACACCCTGACCAGTTGTGCTGAAAGGGACTGGGGTAAATCGAATTATGTGCCCCCACTGTCTCCCCCCCCCAGTCCCCATTGTTTAGCCTAGATTCCTTCTTTCTGTAGCCTCACTGCAACATCAGGCTGATTTCCCTGCCCTTTTAATGCCAGTTTGGGGCACACAGCTGTGTGTGAATGAAGCCTGGGCCTTAAAATGACTCTTTCCTTAAAGGGAAACAGGCGGGCAGCAGGCCCAAGGCATTAGGCCCACTGACTGCCTCAATTGCACATAAACATAAAATCAGGCCCCTCTAGTGGCAGAACAGTGGTACTGTAATGATTGTTTCTCCAGTTTTGATCTCATGAATCTGGTTTGAATAACTGGGATGGGAAATTGGACCTCTTTGCACCTAGAAACTGAAGTTGGAGGGGGGCAGTTGGGGATAAAGGACCATTTTAAAGGACACCAGAAACGGGTCTGGCCCAGGTATTGGGTGGATTAACTTCTTCAGGCGCCCCTGGAGGTTTTCTAAAATAAGCATTGGGCCCTTTGCTCATGTCTCACTACAGATGTGCTCAATAATGCCTGCTTTAGGCCTTTACACTTGAGCTGCATGCAGCCTGACCAGCAGTCCTTAGCCAAGGAGATGTGGGACAACTGGACTTGGAATTCCCTTGCGCAGGAAAGGTACCCTTTTTAATTCTGTGATCACAAAGACTTTTCAGTATTCGAGTTGAGTTTTAAGTTCTTTGTTGAAAGGAGAGGGCCCAAAAACATTAAATGCAACATCAGAGCCAAGCCCAATGGCCTGGGGCACAGAATACGGTTTCAGAGCCCAGCTAAGTAATCAATCAGGAGGCAGGAGCTGAACACTAATCTATTCCCTGGACAACTATTTTCTGTACAGAATGCGAGCCTGGCTCCAATCCTGAAGTGTTATACACCTAATTTCTCAAACATTAGATTTCTCATCGTATCGTGGAACATAAATGAGAATAATATGAGGCATTGGAACTATTGATTCACCTGGTACTTCCCTTGGGGAGGGTAAATCTAAGGCCAAATCAACCTGGGTGTCCCCTGAGCAACAGCAAATAAGCACCATTTCCTCAGGCCTCTATCTAAAAGAAAGTTACCTGCCCAGACATAAGGTGAATTTTGGGTGCCACTGGGAGGTGTGTGGGGAAAAGAAACGTTTTTGTTTGCATACGAGTAGAAGTGCAGTGAGCGTAGGTGCCGCACATTTGATAGGGCAGATGTTTCCCTGTTTTCGTGCCACTGCTCCAGCGGTTGCCACGAACGCCTCCCTTTGGACAGCAGCGACACACAAACCCCAACTGGCGGCCACTCGAAAGCAGACCCCGCTTCAGCCTGCAGCCGCTAGGCCGGGCAGCTGCCCTGCCTTCCCGAGCACTCCCAGTGCCCTCCAGAACCAGTGGGGTTTGATCCCAGGGCGCGGTGTGCGTGTTGATAACGGAAGTAATGCCGTTGCCGTTAATCGGGGGAAAATGTGTTCCCGCCCTGCAGAACTCTCAGAAAGGACACCGCACCAGCGGCCGGGAGTCAGAAGGGTCCCTTGAGCAAGAGCGAAAGCTGAAGCAGTACTTGGAGGATGAGCGGATTGCACTATTCCTGCAGAATGAAGAGTTTATGAAGGAGCTTCAGCGGAATCGCGAGTTCCTGCAGGCGCTGGAAAAGGGTGAGGCAACACACACACACACCCAGAAGGGGTAGCGGGAAACTTTGTAAAAGCTGAAAGAGGAATGCTTCCATTGTCCTTCCAATATTTTTAAAAAATCTGTCTTCCTTTCTCTTCTGTAGCTGGGAGAGTGTAGTTTCAGCCAGAGGTCCCTCTGGGAGTTAATCCGAATGGCTTCTTTCTGTGCAAGTATCCAAGCAGTGTTTGGACTGGTATTCTTTAATTCCAGTGTGGGGATGTGATGCATCAGGGCCCTGGTTGATTAAACCCACAGTCTGACAACTAGCCGAGCTTTTCTGTTCCTGAGCTGAGCTCCGAGTGTTGCTGACAGGCTCCAGCTTGTTCTGAGGGACTTGGAGCCTGAATGCAGCTGCTTTGTGGGACCTTGGAGCAGCCATTCTCTTGGCGTGACAGGGTATGGGAAAATATAACTCTCCTTATTTTGACGATGCAAAGAAGCCTAGGTTCTAATGTTAACCTAACCTGCCCAGTGGAAAATGGGTGGGTTCAGGGCCAGTTGCTGTTTTACTCCCAGCCCAATTTTAGTCTCCGCTGAAACCTGACGGATCAGGTTAAAATAATCTCAATGAAATCAGCTTCCAACTTTCCTTGAGCCACTGAGTCCAGCAATCAGATCGACAATCCTGTTCAGTCCCACCATCCTAAAGCCCTCCATGTTTTGTGCAGCAGCGTTTTACACCCTGAGGTCACCAAAGAACCTCAGCTGTGCGGACAACTTGATCTTTCTGCGTTTCCACTCCACTGAACAAAATGTGCTAACTTGGAAACAACATGATCAGTCACTCGGGGCTCTGAAAGGCACATTGCAGATGGCACGGGTGCCAGGGGCATAACTGATGCAAGTCAGGCACAGGATTGGCATTGCCATTCCTTTACCACACTATAAGTACCATACATTTTAGAAGCATGTGCCTCACTGTAATATAATTGCCTCTGAAAGATTTCTCAGTATGATATTTTCAAAGTTTTTTTTTCAACTTTCTCTTATGGTACTTGTTGACTATCTGTCTTGTGCCAGTATTTAGTCTTAGATTACATTCAGCACCCACTTCAGGCTGGGGAAGATGGTATAGTGGTAATGTCATCGGACTAGTAACCCAGAAGCCCCCACTAAAGTTCTGGGGGCATGGGTTCAAATCCCCCCCATGGCAGCTGGTGGAATTTAAATTCACTTAATAAAATATCTGGAATTGAAAGCTGGTCTCAGTAATAGTGACCATGGCAACTGTCGTCAATTGTTGTAAAAGCCCATCTGGTTCGCTAATGTCCCCTAGGGAAGGAAATCTGCTGTCCTTACCCGGTCTGGCCTACATGTGACTCCAGACCCACAAAAATATGGTTGACCCTTAAATGCCTTCTAAAATGGCCAAGCAAGCCACTCAGTTCAAGGGCAATTAGGGATGGGCAACACATGTTGACCTTGCCAGCGACACCCACATCCCATGAAAGGATAAATGAAAAATGACCTCTGTTTAGAAGCAAGGTCTAAAACCTCTGACTATGATTATCCTTTTCTCTCATGGAGGCTGGGATCCATTGACACACTATCTCTCTGTGGATTGGCCTTTTCCATGGGTAATGAATGTCAAGCAAGTCCTTGACCGTGGGGTGGCCCAAAACCGCTCCTCATCCAGGCCCCTGCTATCGCTGTTTGGTGATCAGGGCTGGGAACCCAGGCTAATCCCCACCCCCATGACCCCAGCCTAGGAACACAGCCCATTTGTGATGCCGCACCAAACCAGAATAGCAAGACAAAGGAACACTGATTCAAGCCTTTCTTCAAGGTAGTGTGTGGAATGGTTGTAAGAACCAAAACCCTGTTGGATGTTGCATTGAGGGAACTGTTGGGTTTTGGATGGATGAAGTGGGGTTGCTTTTTCTCCTCTGTTTTCTCCATATGGACATCAGTCCATTTGCCTCAAACTGAAGCCTAAGGCCCTATAGGATGACTTTTTTAAAAAAAAAAAAAAATCATTTTAGGGATGTGAGTGTCACTGCCAAACCAGCATTTGTTGCCCATCCCTAACTGCCCTTGAACTGAGAGCTTGCTAGGCCATTTCAGAGGGTAGTTAAGAGTCATCCACATTACTGTGGGTCTGGAGTCACGGACAGTATTGGGTAAGGATGGCAGATTTCCTTCCTTAAAGGGTATTAGTGAACCAGATGAGTTTTTACCTCAATTGGGTAGTTTCATTGTGTTAATGAGACTAGCATTTAATTTCAGATTTATTTATTAATTAATTGAATTTAAGATTCTCAGTTAGGATTTGAACCAATGTTTCCATAGTATTATTCTGGGCCTCTCCATTAATAGTCCAGTAATGTTCCCACTATACTAACATCCCTTTGCGTATGGCTGAAACGCCGCGTGTACTCAGCCCCCAAGTGGGTACTGTATTTAACTGAGGGCTCTCAACAGACTTTAAAATGTTTGTTATTCGGCTCCAGATTTACCTCCAGGGTTAAAAGTCCAACCTGAGTGCTGCAGATGTACGTTGTAACTTTACTTGTTTCTTTTTTTTTTCTTCTTCCAGATCGGCTAAAGTATGAGTTAAAAAAATCAAAGTCTAACAGCGCGAATGAATCTTTGCCTTCGGGTGACATTAGTTTGCCCTCAGCGGTTCCGGGTAAATACAGCCATCAAATCCTGCTCAGTGATTCGTTAGATATATATTGTTTGCTACTATTATACTTTATTGAATTACACCGACTGCCTAATGAGATCTATTCGGTCCCTAATGAGTTATCACTTTTCTCTCCTTTTGATAAATTCGGCAATGTTATACCACATGTTGATGAGCCACTTGGTTTGGTGCTGCTGACTGTTTACAAGATAATCACTGCTGTGAGATATGGGTTAATAACTGCCTTGGATATAGCCGTCTGTCGAGTGTGTTAAAGGATGGTGAGTGCTGCCAGTAGCTGAGTGCCACTGAGCCCTGCAGACCAGCAGAGTCTGCGGATTGGTCCCTGGTTTGTGCTGAATTGTCTGATCATGCCATGGCGCCGAGGGGTAGCACAATTGAGTTCAGTGCCCCACTTCCTGCCACCCAATGGAAAATACCCGCTTGGATATCAATTGGGAACAGGATTGAGTTCGATGTCAGTGCACTACCTGGCTGAAAACCAGCTTCTCTGTCACCACAAGGCAAGTGGGCATTTGGGGTGAGGTGCCAGAGGGCAAGTGGCACCCACAGAAGTGTACCACAACTTGAATCACTGCCTTGGCCAAACAAGCTTGAGGGGCTGGCTTGCCTAATCCTATGTTCCTTCAGAAAAGAAGGAGCAAAATGACTGACACCCTCACTGCTCATTCATCAGAGGCAACTTTGCCCTCAAAGCTCTGAATTGTGTTGTCGTTCCTCAGAATGTTAGTCATGGCTCAGTGGGTAACAGTGGCACCTCTGAATCAAACGGTCGTGGGTTCATTTCCTACTCCTCCTGTGACCTGGGCACTGACATCGAGGCTGACGCTGCGCTGCAGCACTGAGTGAGTGCAGCACTGTTGGAGGGGCCACCCGGAGAAAGTGTCCAATTCATTTAAAGCTAATTTTGCAGGACTTCTGCCTGAATGCTTGTGGAGATGGCTGCAAGATGGCCCCTCCCATTGAATCCAGAGGAATTTCTCCAGTGCTCTTATATGTCACCGGTGCACAGCCCAGGTTTCTCAGCAGTACAGGAGTGCGGTGACAGCAACTGCTCTGGACTTTTTGTTGACTTGCAGGGGCCTTTGCTGTCAAACACTTGCTGCCATGGTTTGTAGAAGGCTGAGGTGACGAAACTGATCCAGTGTTGGATTCCCCTCATCAATGGTAGCTCGTTGAGAGAGGTGGCTGACCAGCTTTAAGGAGTCTCTCCTTTAACATTATATGGCATAAGAATATTTGGCTGACCATATTTATCCCTCAACCAACATCACTTTAAAAAACATTATCTGAGCATTATCACGTTGCTGTTTTATGTGAGCTTGCTGTGTGTTACATTTCCATTATTACAATGATACGCTATGAGCAGGCGAAATTAAGGGCAACTTCCAAATCTTCAATTTGTTTCACATTCACCCTATAAACTGATCTAAAGAAACAAAATTCACTTTTTGACTCCCCAAAGCTTGTCCACCATCCTACAAGACACAAGTCAAGTGATGGGATACACTCCGCTTGCCTGGATGAGGCAGCTCCAACAACACTGAAGAAGCTGGACACCATCCAGGACAAAGCAGCCCTGCTTGATCGGCACCCCATCCACAAACATTCACTCCCTCCACCACTGACACAGGGAGGCAGCAGTGTGTACTATCTATAAGATGCACTGTAGCAACTCACCAAGGCTCCTTTGACAGCACCTTCCAAATGTGTGACCTGTACCACCTAGAAGGTCATGATCAGCAGATGCATGGGAATATCACCACTTGAAAGTTCCCATCCAAGTTAGACCTTCTTGACTTGGAGCTCTATCGCAGTTCTTTCACTGTCTCTGGGTCAAAAGCCTGGAGCTCCTTCCCGGACAGAACCGTGGGGTCAGCACATGGACTGCAGCGGTTCAAGCAGCTGGCTCACCACCTTCTTGAGGGCAATTAGGGATGGGCAATAAATGCTGGCCTTGCCAGCAGTGCTCACATCCCATGAACGAATATCAAAAAAAAATCTTAAATTACTGTCTAGACCAGTCATTACAGAATAATTTAAAATTGGCCAATTGACAGTGATGAAATGAATCACTCTAATGGCTGTGCTGCAGTGGATTGTGTGCTGGTGCCGTGGATGACTGCATTCTGCTGATGTCGGGCCTTAAGGATGTGGTGAGAAAATGTTTGGAAGCAAATATTAACCTTTCCTCTCCTGTTTTGTCGCAGTTGATTCTGGCGCCTCTGGGGTCGCTGAAGCAAGCAGTGTAGTATTTGATGATGCCATGTTCAGGGACAAACTGAAACACATGGGAAAATGTGAGTCCTTGTAAAATCATTACCTAAAATTTAACAGCTCCGAAACAGGCCACTCGGCCCAACTGTTCATGCTCAGTGCTTATGTTCCACACCACTTCCGCCATATTATATCTCACGCGACCCAAAGTATTGTATTCCTTTCCACCTCATCTACTTATTTAGCTTCCTCTTTAAATATGTCAGCCTGAATCACGATCAGAGATTACACAAACTAGGGTTGTATTCCATGGAATTTGAAAGTTAACGGGTGATTTGATCAAAGTTTTCAAGATGTTGGAGCATACGGAGGAAGTCGCAGAACGGCCATGATCTCATTGAATTGGGGAATAGGTTCGAGGTGCTAAATGGCCTATTGTAGCTAACAATACCCCAAGGTATTGATAATTAGAGGCGATACCAAGTACCTTGAGGTGGAGTAGAGTTCTAAGTGGGAATAGTTAGAGAGCGCACACAGCTGTAATTTAGTCCCCATTCCTTCCATATTTCCATTGTACTGTTAGATAATGATTAATTTCGTTATTCATTCATGGGATGTGGTATTTATTGCCTATCCCTAATTGCCCTTGTTCAGAGGGCATTTAAGAGTCAGCCGCATTGCTGTGGTTCTGGCGCCTCATGTAGGCCAGACCAGGTAAGGACAGCTGATTTCCTTACTGGGTAGGTCTTCACAACAATTGTTTCATCATCAGACTTTTAATTTCAAATTTTTATTGAATTCAAATTCACCATCTACTGTAGAGCATTACCCTGCGTCTCTAGAATACTAGTCCAGTGACAATACCACTTTGCCACCACCTCCTCTAATTAATAGTTAAACTGGAAAATTGATGGTAATTTATGAGCAGAGATGTTCGGTAGGCCAGAGAACCATAGAACACTACAGCACAGAAAAAGGCCATTTGGTCCTTCTAGTCTGTGCTGAAATATTATTTCGCTAGTCCCATTGACCTGCACCTAGTCCATAACCCTCCAGACCTCTCCCATCCATGTATCTATCCAATTTATTCTTAAGAGTGAGCCCACATTTACCATGTCAGATGGCAGCTCGTTCCACACTCTCACCACTGAGTGAAGAAGTTCCCCCTAATGTTCCCCCTAAACTGTTCCCCTTTCACCCTAAAGCCATGTCCTCTCGTGTTTATCACTCCTGATCTAAGTTGAAAGAGCCTACTTGCATTTATTCTGTCTATACCCCTCATAATTTTGTAAACTTCTATCAAATCTCCCCTCATCCTTCTACGCTCCAAGGACTATAGGTATTATTCTGTTATACAGGTTGAGGAGCTGAGGGATGCAAAACTGAGGTGCTACAACACTGCCGCTGGCAGGAGGATGCAATTACAGCATGACTTGTTTACATAGGCATTTCCATTATAAAGGTTGTCATAGGAAATAACCAAGTTTCTGAGTAAAAGCTGACAAAACATGTGGGCAGATGTGAAAATTTTAATATATTGTAGATGTGAAAAATGATGTTATGTGTGTTGCAAAGGGCAACAAGAGTTAACCACAGAATCTGGACTGGAGTTGTGTAAGCCAGACCAGATTGGAGTGCCAAGTACCTTTCCACAAAGGACATTAGTGAATCAGTTGGGTTTCTACAACAATCCAACAGCTTCCATGGCTATTTTTCTTCCTGCACTGCAAGAGAGATTCTGCAAGAAAGATTGAGGAGGGCTTCAGATTGAAATGGCAAATAAGAATATGTCACAGGTTGGATATGCTGCAGGTCTTCCCAGGCACACATCCTATCAACAGGTTACAGATGGCATTGCTAAAGGCCTGTGAGCAGATCTCTTTAGTTAAAGAATGGTGGATTTTGCAGATTACACCTAAGGGAAAATTGTTCACTTTCATTAGCCTGGAAGTCAGCTGCCAACAAAGTTCTAGTGACCTCTTTTTGAGATAGATTTTTTTTTCCCTTTTCCCAATGTTAGTTTGATACCCTGCGTCAGCTCAGGAAGACATCTGGTACCCAGCAACAGTGGTGACATCAACCAGGCTAAGCAGCCAATCACATTGAAATATTCTCATAGGTAGCAAACCAGGAAGTAAAAAGCCCTGATTATCCTTCACTTTTTATTCATTTTACAGAGGGCAAGATAAAGATTGGGTCATACATATGGGACTAAGATATAAACCAAAATATCAGAAACAAACTTTTAAAACGTATTATATTGTTTAAATGTCTGTGGAGTTTCTTTTATTAAATTGAAGATATTTGCCATTCACAAATATTAAATAAGTTTTCCAGGCCAGAGAAGTTGTTTAACCATAAATGTGGACTTAGTACCTGCTAAAAGCCCCATTATACTGCATTTAACAGCATGTAACTTTTTTAAGGGTTTTAAACGGTGAGACTAATAGTGCAAAAATGGAAGTTCACATCGGTTCAAGTGATTTCTAAAGATTTCCATTTTGAGGATTTCAACAGGGCACCCTGTGGAGGAGCAGCAATTGCAACAACTTCTGGATTTCCATGGTTAACTGCACACGTACAGACTCCATTCACTGTCAGTTTCACAGTTTTTATGATGGTGAACGCTGACAGTTTCACCATCATTGCAATTGCTACATTTGGGCCTTGTCTTTTCCAAACACAATACTGTGTAATTTAATGCTGGTGCATAAATGTCAAAGAAAGACGTTTAATCCCGTAAGTTCGCCAATTCGAGTAAAGCGTTGTATAGTGGGTCAACACTGGACTGTCTCATCATCCTAAGTGGCCAGTTCTGTTTGATGCCCTGCCTGCCCTTTTAGGATAGAAGTCAGGGAGCTGCAGTAAGCCTCAGCACCTTTTGGCTCAGGGAAGGGAAAATCATTCCGTCTTCCCTCTCCTGATTGCTGTCTGATGACTCCTGATGGGAATGGCTTATGTGTGGGGAACATAGGGTGAGGAGACATTCCAGATTGAGTTGTGATGGCTCCTGCACTGGAATAGCTCGCCGACATTCACTGTTGAGGCTCTCGTGAACCACAGCCACTTTGGGAGTGCAGGCAAAATGCATAGAGCTTTACCCCAGCGTAGAATCAACAGGAGAGGAGGGAAACCTCTTTTGTATTCCTTTGGGTAGGATTCATTCATTCCTAAACACAGCCCAACTGTATTTCCCTTATGGCTCGAGAACAGAAAATGGCAATTGTATATTACGGCAGTCTGAAAATGCAAACCTCTTGGGGGTTGGCGGGGGAGGGGTGGTAGTGCGGTAAGGGATGGGGGTGGTGGTGGGCTAGCTATGTAATTTATATTGTGGTTCACCCATTATAAGCTCAAACTCATCGAGGTGGAAGATCAGTCATGATCTAGTTGAATGGCGGGGCAGGCTAGAGGGGCCGAATGGCCTACTCCTAATTCCTGTGTTTAACTCTGGAGAGGGCTGACCCATTCCTTTTTTATTTTTTCAGCGACGCGGAAGAAACTTTTCGAGCTGGCCCGAGCGTTTTCTGAGAAGACTAAGATGAGGAAGTTGAAGCGAAAGCATTCCTTAAAGCATCACACGTATCCTTGGTGGTTCTTTGTCACAGGATAGTCAGGGTCAAGGGCTGGGACCCGCACCGCCTCTGAGAGGGAGCAGATGGGGAAAGATCAGAAAGGATTGGCTCAGCAGCAGTCAGTGTAGGAAAGTGATCACTGGGAAACATATGCTGACTCTGCAAGAAATGGATCAACTCTTGAGTCTTGGTCAACAGTAGTACCTGTGTCACTATTAATGCTTTGGAAAATCAGTATACCATAAGACATAGCAGAAATTAGGCCATTCAGCCCATCGAGTCTGCTCCGCCATTCAATCGTGGCTGATAAGTTTCTCAACCCCATTCTCCCGCCTTCTCCCCGTAACCTTTGATCCCCTTACCAATCAAGAACCTATCTATCTCGGTCTTAAATACACTCAATGACCTGACCTCCACAGTCTTCTGTGGCAATGAATTCCATAGATTCACCACTCTCTGGTTGAAGAAGTTTCTCCTCATCTCTGTTCTAAAAGGTCTTCCCTTTACTCTGAGGCTGTGCCCTCGGGTCCTAGTCTCTCCTACTAATGGAAACATCTTCCCCACGTCCACTCTATCCAGGCCTTTCAGTATTCTGTAAGTTTTTCAATCAGATCTCCCCCCCCCCCAACCCCCCCCCCAATCCTTCTAAACTCCATCGAGTATAGACTCAGTGTCCTCAAACGTTCCTCATGTTAAGCCTTTCATTCCTGGGATCGTTCTTGTGAACTTCCTCTGGACCCTCTCCAGGGCCAGAACATCCTTCCTGAGATACGGGGCCCAAAATTGCTCACAATATTCTAAATGTGGTCTGACCAGAGCCTTATAAAGCCTCAGCAGCACATTCCTGCTTTTATATTCTAGTCCTCTCGAAATAAATGCCAACATTGCATTTGCCTTCCTAACTACCGACTCAACCTGCAAGTTAACCTTAAGAGAATCCTGGATTAGGACTCCCAAGTCCCTTTGCACTCCGGATTTCTGAATCCTCTCCCCATTTAGAAAATAGCCTATGCCTCTTCTTCCTACCAAAGTGCATGACCTCACACTTGCCCACGTTGTATTCCATCTGCCACTCCTTTGCCCATTCTCCTAAGCTGTCCAAATCCTTCTGCAGCCTCCCCGCCTCCTCAATACTACCTGTCCCTCCACCTATCTTTGTATCATCTGCAAACTTAGCCAGGATGCCCTCAGTTCCTTCATCTAGACCATTAATGTATAAAGTGAAAAGTTGTGGTCCCAACACTGACCCCTGCAGAACTCCACTAGTCACCGGCCGCCATCCTGAGAAGGACCCCTTTATCCCCACTCTCTGCTTCCTGCCAGACAGCCAATCTTCTATCTATGCTAGTACCTTGCCTCTTAACACCATGGGCTCTTATCTTACTGAGCAGCCTCCTGTGCGGCATCTTGTCAAAGGCCTTCTGGAAGTCCAAGTAGATAACATCCATTGGCTCTCCTTTGTCTAACCTACTTGTTACCTCCTCAAAGAATTCTAACAGATTTATCAGGCATGACCTCCCCTTGATGAAACCATGCTGACTTTGCCCGATTTTACCATGCACTTCCAAGTATTCTGAAATCTCATCCTTAATAATGGACTCTAAAATCTTACCAACGACTGAGATCAGGCTAATCGGCCTGTAATTTCCCGTCTTTGCCTCACTCCCTTCTTAAGCGGCGGTGGGGGGATTACATTAGCGATTTTCTAGTCCTCTGGGACCCTCCCTTACTCGAGTGATTCCTGAAAGATCACCACTAACACCTCCACTATCTCTTCAGCTATCTCCTTTAGAACTCTGGGGTGTAATCCATCTGGTTCAGGTGATTTATCCACCTTCAGACCTTTCAGTTTTCCTAGCACCTTCTCCTTGGTAATGGCCACCATACTCACCTCTGCCCCCCCTTTGGGGACGTTACTCGTGTCTTTCACTGTTATACAGATGATTGTTCTTGTTCTGTACCTTTCTCTTATTGGAAAACCAAGCAGTGGGCCCGAACCCCACTTTGCAGTACATCAGCTGGGATCATTCTATTTAGTGTGTTGGTTTTGTGGCCTTTGTGGGAAGGTTTCCCTTTTACCATGAATAATTCTGTTCTGGCTCAGGTAGGTTACTTCAAAACTACTTTACTATCAAGATAGGCCACAGAGTAGGTACATTTCTCTTGAGTACAGACTGTCCCATCTTCTCTACAGAGTCTCAAACACCTGACTGCTGATGGTTACATCATGTTACCCATCACTAACTCATCACCATAACTATTAACCCTTTGGGCTGAATTCTCCCCCCGTATGGGGGGTGGGGGGGGGAAGTTGATGGGCCGGCGCTCCTGATCGGAGGCGCGGTGCCATTTTATGTGGGCGGACCAATTAAGGCCCGCCCAGCGTGATGTCTGTGCAGGCCAGGGGCGGGGGGGGTGGGTGGGTGCGGGAGGGGGAATGCCTAAAATCGAGAGTACGCTCTTTCGCACATGCATGCTAAAGAACGCACTCATCCCCCTGAGGCTAAGTGCAGCCTCAGGGAGATCAGCTCCACGTGCAAAAATATTAAAAATAGAAAAAAAAAATTTCCCTTACATGTCCCCTCATGTGACGATGTCACATGAGTTGGGACATGTTCATAATTTCCAAAAAAAAACTTTATTAAAATTTTTAAAACCGTACATGAAACCTCATCCCGCCCGTGGATGAGGTTTCATGTTTATTTCACTTCCCACCTACCTGAAGGTTGACCGGGCAGGTCCACTAATTACTTTAATTGATCTGTCAGTGGCCTCAATTGGCTATTGACAGGTTGGCGGGCGGACAGCTGATTTTGCTGTGACCCCACCTTCCTGAATATTTAAATGATATGGGGTAATGTCGGGAGTTCCGCCCAATGTCATCCTGCGTCATTTTACACATCGGTGAGCAGGCCCCACCCCCGTTCGCCGACGGTAAAATCCAGCCCCAACATACTACACATTCAACAATATAGCAACAGAAGGAGGCCGTTCAGCCCATGTTGCCTGTGCCAGCTCTTTGGGCAGGTTTGCCAATTAATTACACTCTCCCTGCTTTTTTTCCCCCAGGTCCCTGTAAATCATTTCCCTTCTGGTATCAATCCAGTTTTTGGATGAGCAGGAGAAAGACCGGGTAAATCGGGTGATAGACGTCAGCGTGAGGATTGTCAAAAGTGGAGAATGCGAAGAGCCAGGAGTGGCGCAGATTTTCACGTGCTGGGGATGACTGAAGTAGAGTCTTATCAGCCTTGATTTCAGGGAGGATGTGTGGAAGAGGAGGGGAACGGTGTATTGGCAACTTAGGAGAAAAATTAGAGCAGCAATGAATGCAAAAATATAGATTTAAATAGAGAAAAAGAACAAGGTTGCAACAGGTTGGAGTTTAACTGCTGCAAACCAGACAACCAATTTTTAACTTGCTTCAAGGGAGGTGTTAATAGAGCCTTGCCAAATATGAGCACAGTATTCCAGTATTGAACAGATTGTGTTTGTAAGATGGTTGAAAATCTCTGATGAGGAAATAGGAGTTTTGGCACCAAACAGGGCACCGAGCTTTCGAGGTGTACGAGTTCATCCTAGGTCAGAGGATTCAATACGGTTGTTAGATAAAGAAGAATTGAGTGGAGCCATAACAGGCATGTGGGTAGACTCTGGCGTGTGATATGTATTTTTTTTTCAGGTGTAAAATGGACATGTGTTTTTACCAATGCAGCAGTCAGGGTGCCTGCGCCTGATCTGCGCAGGCATTGGTCTCACTCTCAAACTGGTAGGTTCCATTCAATTGATTTCTGTTGATCCTCTTGCTCTGGGGACCAGATGAATTTCTAACCCACTGGGCCTTGAACTCCTAACTGCCTGGCCTTTGGCATTCCATCTGCCATGATGGAGTATTTCTGCATCTGTCAGTTTGTTCAAGCACCCCCTCACCTCACCTCATCTCCGCCATTGCGCGCTCGCTCTTGCTCTCTCTCTCTCTCTCTCTGTATGGCTTCCATCTTTGCTCCCTCAAGTCGAGGCGGCGCACACACTTGAGCAGATCTGACACACCACCAATTTAGCCATTCTTCACTAGATCTACACCGGCTTTGGCTGAAACGCATCAGTTTAGTTTCCAACCCCATATTCTTCCCAGCACAAATTCCGTCTCCTGCCTCCATTGCATCATCTGCTTCCCACCCCTGGCTCAGCCCATCTCCCACTGAAATCATTATCCATGAGATAATCCTGTTACTAGTAAAGAAGCCTGAGGATGAGCCTTCAATTACAACACAGCCAAACCAGCTTGAGAGGAAGCAATATATATCCAGGCACAGAACTTTGGTGGGAACACGAGAAATAGGAGCAGGAATAGACCATATGGCACATTGAGCCTGCTCCGCCATTCAGTACAATTATGGCTGATCTTGGGCTTCAACTCCACTTTCCTGCCCCTTCCCATGTCCCTTGATTCCCTGAGAGACCAAAAATCTGTCTATCCCAGTCTTAAGTATATTCACCGATGGAGCATCCATTGGGGTAGCAAATGCCAAAGATTCACAATCCTTTGAATGAAGTGACTTCTCCCCATCTCAGCCCTAAGTGATCGGCTTCTTATCCTGAGACTGTTTTGTTTCGAAGTATACAGTGCCAGACCCTGCAAAGAACCTGGGTATGTCCAAGGCAATATCAGATGATACAACGAAGGGTTCAAGAGCTGAAGCCAGAGATCTGCAATGCAGAGCAATTGAGAAAGGCCAGAGCTTGCAAGATGGTAGATAACTTGGCCATTTACAGTAGTAATAAATAACACTGTGCAGCGTACTTTATAGAGTAGTATTTTACAGCACTGAGGGCCAGATAGACATGGACACTTTGTACAGGAGTAACTTAAATCACCATTACACTGCCATTATCTTAGTGAATTGCAATGTTTCAACATGTTTTTTCTTTAACTACCTGGCATTGCAGCCTTGGAACAGCAGCCTCAACAGCAAACCTCCTCGATGATGTAGAAGGGAATTCTTGTGGTAAGAATATCTGAATGTAATAGTTGCAACTTTTTTATATCTATAGAGTGCAGCTCCAACAACAAAGAAACTTGACACCATCCAGGACAAAGCAGCCCGCTTGATTGGCACCCCATTCACAAACATTCACTCCCTCCACCACCGAAGCACAGTGGCAGCAGTGTGTGCCATCTACGAGATGCACTGCAGGAACTCCCCAATATCCTTGGGTTCCAAACCCACGACCGCTACAATCTAGAAGGACAAGGGCAGCAGACACATGGGAACACCACCACCAGGAAGTTCTCCTCCAAGCCACTCACCACCCTGACTTGGAAATATATCGCTGTTCCTTCACTGTCGCTGGGTCAAAATCCTGGAACTCGCTCCCTAACAGCACTGTGGGTGTACCTACACCACACGGACTGCTGCGATTCAAGAAGACAGCTCACCACCACCTCCTTGAAGGCAATTGGGGGTAGGCAATAAATGTTGGCCTAGCCGGTGACATCCATATCCCATGAATTAATAACAAAAATGAAATGTGGAGAGGGTATGGTCATTCCAACAAAGCATTCTGTTCTCCAGATTGGTCCTGCTTGCACTTCTGTGGGGGGGTGGGGAATATGGAAGCTGTTTTCAACCTCTCACCCAGCAGTGGGATGTAGATTTGTTCTGATGTTTTGGCCTGCAGCTTGTTCTTTGCTGTAAGAGGATGCATTACAGCCTAGGCTTTGAGCAGGCAGGAAACCAAAGTGTGAGTGGGGTTGGAACCACATGGGAACCATACTGCCATCAAAGCTATTTGGCTGGAGTTGGAATTAGAAGCAGAGGTTGAAGGAGGAACAGGTTGTTATAGCTGTAAGTTTAGATAAAAATATGAATTTAGGCAAAACTTTACCATTTAAAGTAAGAGTGGGAGCACAGGAGGGGACGTTGAGTGCGGTGTGGTTCCTGCAAGATGTGGCTGCCAATATATTCATCAAAAATTACACCAGCTTACATCTGTCTGCTTCTCTTTCAGATGAAGATATCCAGTTCAGAAAGCAGCCCTTGCAGGAGGAAGATGAAGAAAACAAGAATGGACAGTCATGGTAAGCTTTAGAAGAGAGCCTCACAGGAATTTCTGTCACAAGAATTTCTTTCTCTTGGCCTGTTTTCAGCTCTGTTTGAATGCCAATCTCCTGAGGTGAATTATATCATAACATGGCTTAGTCATTTGACCGCATTTTCTTTCACTTTTTTTCCCCCACAGATCCTGACATCTTTCTACCGAAGGAGCTCTGTTCAGTGATTACACAAAAGGACTATTAGACTTCACAGATGAAGTTGGCGACAGTTGATGTACATCTCTTCATCTGCTTTTTAATCATTTCTGTAATGAACAAGGCGCAATTAAATGGGGGAAAAAAAAATCAAAATACCCACCCACCACCATTGTAAGTCAAGGGTTTGGGTGTATTCACCTTCTTATCTATAATTCTGTGTGATTCTCAAGTTATAGTTGTCTAGACCTTTCCATCTAGACCATGCCACAGTCCTAACCCTGACTTACAATGGTAAGAGCAACTGGTAGACATCCAGGTCTAGTTTTTAACTGTAACCTTGTGTTACAATATTTTTTGATAGAGGGGGCCTACTCCAGACATTGATTGTATTCCATTTCGACTGCTGTTTTATTCAGATAGGCAGCATAATTCTTTAGTTCACTGTCATCTGATGTCCTTACTGGTCGTTACGTGCCTAATGATATACTGTATTAATTGACTGGCCCTTTCGATAGGCCAGAACATATCCAATTATGTAAATGTTTCTGTTGTAATTACCGGGCCAGCTTGTTTTCCCTTTTTTCTATAATTTTTTTTTTTAGGAAGAGATACTAGATTATAGTGCAACAGGATGAACTGAAATGAAGAAGCATTTGATTGTTGTGATGAATATCGATGGGTTTGGAACTTGAGGCCTTAGCAAAGTTGAGTCACAATCCCACCACAGCAAAAACATCAATTGGATGGTCAGCCAGAATGGTCATTTACAAGCAGGAAGTGTTGTTGAATGTTGAAACCTTTTGCTGCCCCTTAGTGACGGGCTGTGGATCGTACAGTATATGTACCACCCCAGAGAGTGCCCTTTGCCAGTACGGTAGACGTGTGTGCTGTGAGGAACATAACCCACCCAGGGATTTAAATGGATCAGAAACCTGGTAATACTTTCCATACTTTGTTTCACCCTTTCAATGCCCAGCCCTAGTTAAGGAAAAGCAAACACTATGGCAGCAATTCCAAGTGGCTCTGGGTCCCCCTCAAGTGTTGCTCATTAATAGCCATTTTTGCTAATTATTCCAGTTGAATGCTGCCCTTTTAGCCACTTCCTTCAGTCATGTAATGGGGAGGCAGATGTGAAATCATATTGTCTGAACCAAAAATATCATAGCCGAGCTTACACGTCGCTAGGCTGGTAGGGAGGAATCAAGCCAGGCAGTAATGGAGTCTTATATACCTCCTTGCAGCTGGTGACAAAGCAGGCCAGGCAAGAGTCTGACAATGGATCATTTATCTAGCTTTTCACATAAAGACGTTTAGAAGGAAAAAGAATTGAAATGACAGGGTATGAGTTCCTCTGGTTGCTGTGTGG
Source organism: Carcharodon carcharias (assembly GCF_017639515.1). Lineage (NCBI taxonomy): Eukaryota > Metazoa > Chordata > Chondrichthyes > Lamniformes > Lamnidae > Carcharodon > Carcharodon carcharias. Next base: position 157,188,546 of record NC_054476.1, on the reverse strand, counting down.
AGACATTATAAATATGCTTGTTTGGAATTGCTAGCAAAAACTTCACCAAGAAATTTACGATCTTACTACACAAGGTGACCGAAGGAGCTCTTGCCCACTGTTTCAAAACATTAACATTAGAGAAATGGGAGATGCCACTGGTGAAAGGCTTGTGAGAAATAAATCTTTTTTAATCATGGTAGATTTAAAAAAAAAAAAAGATTTTACGCATGAATATTGCAGAATGCTTCGAGGAAAAAACAGAACATGAGAAAGATATCCTGTATATCCAGCCCACCTCTACCTGTTAGATCCTGCAGCATCATGTCTAATCTTTAGGAGTGTGCTTTAGATCGAGTGCCATTGAAAGTCACTGCTTTTACCAGAAAACCACTTGTGTTGTAACGTCTCTTATTAGTGCTTAGTCCCATAGTTTCTTTGGCAGGAGAGGCTGTTGGACAATTCTTAGCCAGAACAGAGTTTAAACCCCAGACCACCTTCCCGTCAACACTTTCAGATGAAAGAAGCTATTCAGAGTTGCATATATAAATTTGGGAGACTGGAGGCATGTTTATTTTTAAATCATTTAAAAAATTAAATCTTAAGGGAATTCACAGTGACGATTTGCTCTTCACCAGTCTAATATCTGTGAAGTCTGTTGGTTCCCATATGGAGTCAAAGAGAAACGGTGTCGGGTCGGGGTGGAGAAGTCTTTTCTACACCACGTTACATCTGTTGCATATGCAAAACTTCAGTTAAACTTGTAAGGCTGCCTTATGACATGATATGAATCCAGACAGATTAGGTCAAGTACACAGGACATGATTAAATGGCACCTTGTTGGGGATCTGTTCACGTTTTACACAGTGCCTGACCTGGACTGCTTCTTGCAAGTCAAGTTCCTTTCCATGACCTGCTCGGGGGCAGGGACTAGTTCCGAGTGACTTATTAAAACAGCCACACCTTTACATAGAGGGGAGTCCTTTGTAAGCGGTTCACGCTGATGGTAACCACTTAGCAACACTGGCAAAGAAAATAACTAACTCCATTGTTGGAAAGGAGCATTCACTTGTGAACTGGAGCGGCAACTGTTTCCGGCCGTGGCCACTTTCTTACCAAGCTGGGGCTACCTGCACTACTGGGGAAGCCTTAACGGTGACAAATCTTCCTGAAGGAATCTCAAACAGCTGAATATAGGATTACTTCCAATGCCTGACCTGGGGGTTGGATGTAAGGGCCACTTTAAACTATTGCACCAACCAACAAGGCCATCCTTCACTTTCTCAGTGTAACACTGAACAGGCTTCTGTGAGGCTTATTTCAAGTGCAGCCAGTATTATAAGTGATGATTGGAGAGAGAGAACCAGTTGAGAGCTGCAGAGTTTTGCCGCGTTCGAGGACATGGAGGAAATCAATCACAGCCTGGATTTTCCCTCCTAGTACATGACCCATCTTCTACCTCTTAAGTTACACCATACTGTATTTACCATTGCATCATGTGCAGAATTTGACAGTGCTGTATCTTCACCGGTCCCGCTATGGCCAGTTCTAACGTGTCATTATATACTGATCGCACTTGAGTAGTAATAATGAGAGGGGAAAATGTTTTGTGGTTTAAAAGCATTTTTTTAATAAACGTGACATTGAGAAGTTTTGCCTGCTTTGTAAAGTTACAGCATGGAGACTCTTTCTAATCATTCAGGGTATTTAGTGAGCTATGAGGAACAGACTACACCAAAAAAAAAAGTGGCTTCTTCGCAACTAGAAAACTTCTGGATGAATTGCAGTACACAAACCATATCATGTTTTGTCAGATAAAATAGATATTGTAGTTGCCTTCTAGCTAAATCTGTTAAATTGCAGTATGAGGCAGGAACTGCATTCCCTTTGCTGGTATGTAGGGGCTGTTTGTTCATTCAAATGTAAGGATTCTTGTTGACTTGATGATGCAACATCTTATAGTGCTGCACCATAGGCTTAAAATCTGGGATTTTGCTTCTAGGTTTAACTGACCCTTGTTTCTAGACATTCTTCCTCCAAATTAGCAAGATAGCAGGTTGCTGGTGTTAACCACCAAGGCGATTGCCAAATGAGAGAGGAAATTATCCTTGGGTTTTATGCTTCAGTATAACTTACTGACTGAGCACAGGGCAGTGTTGGTGGAGACCATGGAGATGTCTATGGTCACCAGGTACCTTTACCTTGCAGGAATATGAAGTGGTGGTGGGGGGAGGTTGGGGTTGGGGTGAGGTGGGTGGATGGAGATCAAATGGACTAAATATAACAAGTAGAAGTAATGGTTAAGAAATGGAAATTCATGCCATTGGGCTCAATCAATGGTGAAGGCTGATGGACCCAAATTCTTTTTAAGGATTCAGACAGATAGGGAAAAGGGCTGTAGGCAATATGTCTCTCCCACAACCATGGCACAATCTTTGCTGTTAAGCCAAGAAGAAGCACAAGTGCCAGAATGTTGGTGTTTGGAAAAGGACTGACTAATGCTTTGTTTGCCCTGCACTTTTCTAAAGGGTGACCAAGATCTCTCTCTTCTCATTTTTGGAACTTGTAGAAATCCGACACATGGGTTCAGTGGAATTGAGCCAAAAGCGGGTGTGAAATGAAGCCAGAATCTTGGCATGAAGCAATTGGAATGAACAAAACATAATGGTGTGCAGTGTTTCAAAGTTTGTATCATTGGGCAAAGCTAGTACAAGGGGTGGGCAGAAGGGAAAGGACCACAGTGGGGAAAGAATTAGGAAAACCAGGAGTTGAACATTTGCAGCCTTTGCTGTGAACAATGCTGCTGCTTCCTGGACCGCTTGAAGGCACTCATTAAAATGTTTGAACCTGTAGAGTCTTTAAAGAATGTTTGATCCACATTGTTTGTGATGTATCTCGCATTCCCCGAACAAAATAATTTAAAGCAGTTCTGCTTGTGTTAGGGAATATTCTCCAAATCCCTCACTCCATTTGTCAGGAAGCTTTTGTTGCAGCGCTGAGTTCTGTGAGGTTATGTTTGAAGTTTGCTTTTCTAGGGCTGTGCCAGTCGATTAGTTTGGCAACTGACCCCTTTTAGAGGGAATTCTCTTCTCCCACGTGTGAGCTCTGCCAACCTTGTTTCTAACCACTCGCCATTCAGAGTTGCATATATAAATTTGGGAGACTGGAGGCATATTTATTCTTTTATTTTAAATCAAGGCTTTCCCAGAGCAAAGGGTTGTTCATTGACTTGCCTCCAAATTTCCTTCCTTCCCCTTGGCGCCGATGCCTAGCTCTTGCCTTGAGCTTTGCCAAAATCGCAAACGTGCTGCAGGGATAATCACAGAAGAGAGTCTGTATCCTGCAAAATGATGTGCCAGGCTCCTGCACCAACAGAATAATCAATGAGTATTCAAATGCTTGTTTGACAATTCTGAGAATTAAAGTTAGTGTAACATTTTCCTGTAATCTATATTTTCTTCCATAAGGTCCATGCACAGAAACAGGCCACTCAGCCCAACCAGTTTATGCTAATGTTTATACTCCACTCGAGCTTCCTCCCATTTTTTTTCATCTAAATCTAGCATCATAATCCTCTATCCCCTTCTCCCTCATATGCTAGTCTAAACCCCTGCCTCCCTCCCCCCCTCTCTTAAATACATCTATTCTATTCACTACAACTGCTCCCTGTCATAGTGAGTTCCGCATTCTAACCACTCTTTGGGTGAAGATGTGTCTGCTGAATCCTCTCTGGGATTTCTAGGTGACTATCCTACATTGATGGCCTCTTGCCAACAAGACAAAACATTTCTTTCTGTATCCGCTCTCTCAAAACCATTCATAATTTTAAGGTCCTCTGTTAAGTCATCCCTCAGTCTCCCCTCTTTTCCAAGAGAAAAGAGACCCACGCATCCACTTTATTAACAGAAAAGGCTTCAGTAACATTGCATGTTTCAGCATGTCTGGGGTCGAGAGTTTCTTGGTCAGGTTACATTTCATAAATATTAAACTGTTCATTTACAGCCTCATTATTTTTGCAGGAATTGGTAATTGAATGTTCCATTTTACTGTTGCATAGAGTCATAATTGGGGTAAACTTATAAATGAATCATTTTTTAAGTGCATTGGAGCCTTGTTATATCGTTAGGTTAGAATAAGTCAATAAACTGAGCAGTAGGAGTGTTGATGAAATGTTATTGTTAGGATGAGAACAGAACATACGCAACAGGGATGATAGCTTTGCCAACTCTCGTCGGACATATCCCTGGAGATGACCTCTGATGTTACCCCTCCCCCACCAATTCAAACGGCCTTTCCCCACCCCACCTCGACTAATTCTAGAACTAAGAGACTAAACTGTTCAAAGAAAATGGAGAAAGCACACACTTATTTTTAAATGACCCTCTGATAGTGTCCTGGAGATTAATCTTTAATTCCTAGAGATTCTCGGGCAATCCTGGAGGGTTGGCAGTCCATAGTTATATCTTAGGCTTGTTTCTTTGTGTGTGCTACGTTTTGGAAAGCTATCAAATGGGAGCACTTAGGGTTACGGTGGTGATCTGTCAACACACTAATGTTCGCTGCATTAAGCGGGGCTGGATGGAGGTTTAACTCTTAATCTCATTAAGATAAAAGCAAAAAACTGCGAATGCTGAAAATCAAAAACAAACATACCTGGAAAAACTCAGCAGGTCTGGCAGCATCTGTGGAAGGGAGCACAGTTAACATTTCGAGCTCGTATGACTCTTCAACAGAACATGAGGACTCGAAACATTAACTGTGCTCCCTTCCACAGATGCTGCCAGACATGCTGAGTTTTTCCAGGTGTTTTTGTTCTTAATCTCATTGTTTTCTAGACACAAGCAGTCTAGGGTAAAGGATTGAGCATTGGGTAGACCAATGACTTCTCTCAGCAGAGAACAGGGAAGAATGGGAGGAGGTGGTCAGAACCTGCGGCCGAACACGGAGAATTACCAGCGGACCAGGGCAGATCATGAACCTGCTCAAACCGCAAGTGGAGAAAGGAGAGATAAAAATGTTAGCCGAGGGGAAGGGATGATTTACACAAATGCACCTGCTTAAAAATAAATTTTAAAAATTTGGCCAGGAATTTGTTGGATGCTTCACAGTTTCCCCCCGACCCCCTCCCCCCCCCCCCCACCCCCCCCCCCCGCCCCCCCCCCGCCCATGTCTGATAAATTTGAAAGAGCCTCCAATCTCTTGCTTCAAAACACCAGTTATGATCTGAATTCATTCTAAACAAACCCCGACTCATTCAAGTCTTTCTCTTAAATAATGCTATTATTGGACAAGGCAAATATGAATCAGTTGCCTAAACTAATTGCCTCCAACTTGCTCAGTGGCACATCAACTAATCAGTAAAAGTCCATTCCTGTCAATTGTAATTTTGTAACCGGTAGGGACTGATCCAGTCGACACTGCGTTCCTTTATCATATGCTGTGCACCTTTTACATTTTTATTCGTTCACGGGATGTGGGCATCGCTGGCTAGGCCAGCATTTATTGTCCATCCCTAATTGTCCTTTAGAAGGTGGTGCCTTTTTGAACCATTGCAATTCGTGTGTTGTAGGTACACCCACAGTGCTGTTACGAAGAAAAAGGGAGTATGTTCGAAATCTTTGGATTGTATGTGTTCAGTGTATTTGTTAGCCACAGAATGCCACACAACGAAGGCATTTTATTCAAAAACAGAATTACCTGGAAAAACTCAGCAGGTCTGGCAGCATCGGCGGAGAAGAAAAGAGTTGACGTTTCGAGTCCTCATGACCCTTCGACAGAACTGTCGAAGGGGCATGAGGACTCGAAACGTCAACTCTTTTCTTCTCCGCCGATGCTGCCAGACCTGCTGAGTTTTTCCAGGTAATTCTGTTTTTTTTTTGAATTTCCAGCATCCGCAGTTTTTTTGTTTTTATCTGAAGGCATTTTATTGATTGTCTAATAAGAGGAAAATAGAAATGGAACCTTATATACTAGTATCTAACATCTTTTGAGGTATTATGCTTGTGTGCAGAATTATCCTTGTCTGGGGGTTGCTCAGTCATGTATAGGTTTGTGCTCCATTGGACATACTGGCTGAAGCCTATTTTTGGTCACTTGGTAGCACTGAACTTGAATACTGCAGAAAAGGGAAAGATGTTTCCAAAGTATTTTGTTTTGCACTTATGGACAAATGCAAAAATTTCAAACTTCAAATGATCACAACAATTTATACTGCAGGAGAAAAAGTTCTGATTGGTTTTCCAAGTTGTCTCTGATAAAGGTGCTGATGGGCTGCCAAGTTGACTCTGATTGGCTGAAGTGTTGCCATGGAGAAGGCAATGGGGAATTATAGGCTCCCCAAGCTCCTGGGTAATTCAAAAAAGGCGCAAGGCTTGAACATATTCCTTTTGATTGCAGAGAACAGGGCCCTTTTTTTGACACCAAGCCATAGACGAAAAATCAGAAAAGATGACAAAAATCTTGATCAAAGACTGATATTTTTAGAAGCATCCTAAAAGGGAGAGGCAGAGAGATTTAGGGAGGGAATTCCAGATATTGTATAGAGATGTAAGAGGCAACTTTCTAACTTGGCACTTGCAATCGGAAGCCTTGCTTGCCAAACGTGCATCCCAGAAATTCAGCTGCACGTAAAACGCGCCCCCCCCCCAAATTTTCCAACTGTTCAAAATTATTTGTCGTATAAATGCGTGCAGCCTGAGTTTCTGATATGTGGCCTGGGCAGGTCCAGCCCACCACTGGGAGCATCAAGTCAACATGCTACACATTACAATAACAATAATTGTTACAAAACTGTTATCCCTTCTACATATTGCATTGCTGCTTTTGAATTCTGGGTGGAGAATCCATTATTTTTGTAGAAGAGAAGCTGGCGCTGATTATTTATTGGTTTTGGAGAGATCAGCGAAGGCTGCTGGCTCCACTTTTGCCTTAGTGTGAGGAAGATTGTTTCAGCCACGTAATATATTAAACGGGTATGACTCCAGTTATGGAAAACTCATCATCTGTCAGAACTTAAAAACAAAAACTGCTTGGAAAAACTCAGCAGGTCTGGCATCATCTGTGGAGAGAGAGAGAAACGGCCAATGTTTCAAGTCCATTTTGACTCCTCCTCTTCACTTCCGAAGAAGAGTCATGTTGGACTCGAAATGTTAACTCTGCTTCTCTCTCTGCAGCTGCGCCAGACCTGCTGAGTATTTCCAGCACTTTCTATTTTTATTTCACATCCCCAACATCCGCTGTATTTTGCTTTGATCATCATAATCTGTCAGGTTCTGTGACTGGGTTACCCATTGATTCAGGAATGTTTTTGTCAGTTGTATCACTGAAAAATAACTTAGAACTAGATAATAATTCAAACCATGCCCTCTTAGAGTGATTGTACCCAAACCTGGATAAGGGTTTATTCCCTTTTGGAGAGATTATATTCAAACCCAGTAAAAGGGTCATGACATCTTGGCAGCATTCTATCTGGTCTTGGATTAAATATTAATTGCATTTAATCTTGCGCACAACTCCTTACCAACTTGGAGGTGCCGTATTCAAAGTTTGGCACAGACTCACGAGCCTTGCAGGCACAATACTAAAACCTACATGTGGATTGATAACAATTTGAGGATAATGTATTCAGAACTGCATATCATTCCGCGGCATCCTGGTGATTCTCTGTTCAAACATGTTTGTTTTGTGAAGCTGTATCCATTCAGGAATTTTGTGAAAAATGTCCAACTTTGTTTTTCCTGGTGATGGTGTATTTAAATTGAGCTTTTGAAGGCCGTGCAGAATGATTGTTTAAGAGAAAAATGAACCTGAAACTTGGCTAATGGGTAAAACCTGCTGGTTTTTGTATATTGCTGGAGCTCAAATTACTGTAGAAATAATCTAATATTCATGCAATGGGAAATTTAACTGTTGTTTGACCCACAACTGTCTGCACAAATCTAACGAACATTTACATCTCTTACTGGGAGGTGTCAATGTGACATGCCCGGTAGCTTGACTTATGTTATTTTCTTAAATTTTGCTCAATTCTTATATTAGTTTGAGGCACTGTTTTCTGCACAGGCTACCCAGTGTCTTCCGCAATGTCATGGTAAGATAGTGATACTATCATATGTTGCTGATTTTCTGTGAGAAGCATGCAAATACTCACATGCACACAACAAACTTTTGCACGCACATGCACATTCAAACATACACACATGCATGTGCAAACATGCACACTATCACACACGCACGCAAACATGCATGTACACATGCATGCACACATACGCACACATGTTCGCACACTTGTATGCACACTTCGTACACATGCACACGCATTCAGATTCATGCACACACTGGTGCACATGCACACTCACATGTATACACGCTTGCTCAGTCATGGGCACAGACACATGTACATCTCATGCTGGAGGAACATGAGGGTTCCAGGCAGTGGTGGGTAGGGAACATAAATCCATGGTCCTTGCCTGTGGATTAATGGGGTTACCTTGCTTTGTTGCAATGGCATGTCCTGCATCTGTGGTTTACTGCTTATTGCCTACTCCCTATACTTTCATCATAGGCTAGACCTCAGTCTTTGAACTCTCTCTGCAGCACCATCTCTCCTTTCTTTCTAAAGCCTCATAGAAGCTTTCATTTGAACTGTGTTCCCCCCTCCTTTCCATGGGTTATACCTCATGGCATTCTCGTTCTCCTCCTGTAAACAGCTCTGAGATGCTCATCCATCAGAGGTTTGTTGTAAATGCTGTTATGTTCTGAATTAGTTACCACTGTAGATTTAACCCTTTTGTTAAGTTAAATTTTCTGCCAGTGATTTGGGTTTGAAGTTACTGCGATTTGCGTTCCGATGACCCACAAAGAAAGGAAATTGAAATCGGGTAAGATAGTCTGATGTTGGCCAAACTTATCCTCAGTTATAAAGAGCATTTCTTGAATGAATTTTTTAAAAAGAAATGGCATCTTAAATATAAAGTCTTGCTTCTGTCAAGAGTGGTAAGAGTTAAAGGAAAAACTTTTCACAGCAAAACAACAAAAATCATCTTAAATTTGTCTTTGAATGTTAAAATGTAGATGGAAAATGTGAATCTATGACCATACTATATGCCTGTTGCTCCAACATTAATGTACAAAAGTATGTGAAGTATAAAGAGGTTTTAAAATGATTGAGTTTGTGATGTTGGTATCTTAGAGTATATTTCCATATCTGATTTTTTTTCCTTAATAAACTTAATGATGTTTTGTTTGTTAATAGTGATCTTCAATTATAATAAACTTGTGTTGTAATCTCCATGCCTTTTGTTCAACAATAATGTTTGTTCTTCAACATTCAGGGTCCCAGCAAAGTAAAATAAATCATCTTAATTTAGACACAGGTTTAATCTTCTCTTGTTTTCTGAAGGCACTGACTGACTCATTGCTACAATACAATTCCCCGAATGCTCTCTGAATAATCACTCATGTGCCCAGCCTTCATCTGTAAGCCTCTAAACTGAGAGTTTATGGGCTATTTGACTGTAGGAGTCAATGTATCCTAGCCCTGCCCAATATTCAAAGAAATGTAGCTACTCCACTTTACTACCTAGCAAGGGTAAGTGATAGCGGTCAAGGGCAGGAACCTTTAGTGGATTTTCCCCTCCCTAACTCGGTGGCACTCAGGCCAATTGTAATACTCCATCTGCCAGCCATAGCTAAGATCAGTTAATTCAGCGCAGACTGAGAAAGATATCATGGATCTTCTAGTAGGTGTGGTTCAGTTATACCCTTTACAAATAAAGTCAGCCTCCATTTTTTTTATTACTATTGAAAAACTGAGGTGAAGGACCAAAGCCTATAGAGCAGGAAAGCACCAGGTTTGGAAAGAGTAAAAGAAAAAGGTAAGTTTACTTGACTGATACATGGGATGGTGGGGTTATCTTATGAGAAAAGGTTGGACAGGCTGGGCCTGTATCCATTAAGAGTTTAGAAGATTGAGAGGTGATCTTATTGAAACATATAAGATCCCGAGGGGACTTGACAGGGTGGATGCTGAGGGGATATTTCCCTTTGTGGGAGAGACTAGAACTAGGGGACACAGTTTAAAAAGGGTCTCCCATTTAAAACTGTGATGAGAAGAATTTTTTTCACTGAGGGTCATGAACCTTTGGAACTCTCTTCCCCAGAAAGCGATGGAAGCAGGGTGATTGAATATTTTTCAGGAAGAGGCAGATAGATTCTTGACTAACAAGGGAGTCGAAGGTTAGCGGGGGTAGGCAGAATGTGGAATTGAGGCCATAATCAGATTGGCCATGATTGTTGAGTGGTGGAGCAGGCTTGAGGGGCCGAATAGCCTACCACTGCTCCAAATTCTTAAATTCATCTGAATTAAAGCCAGGAAGTGATTGGATTATAAGATGTGGGAAACAGCTGGGGGGGGGGGGGGGGGGGGGGGGGGGGCGGTTGGAGGTGGGGGTGGGGGGGTAGAATTCTCATGGGACTTGGGTACCATTGGGAGGTGGCAAAGGTGCAGATTCGAAAAGAACTAAATTATCAAGGTGGAGCTTCCTCTTGTAGCACCAGACAGGAGCTGCACCGCATTATGCTATTACAATGAGGTCCCCCACCCCCCACCCCGCCCCACCCCCAGCACACTCCTCTGACTGTGAAAGTCTCTATTAAGGTATAACACACCCGGTACACGTGAGGGAAACCTGCAGGAGAAACGTGCAACCGGAGTTGACAAGTCTTCACATAGTAACTGCCCTGCCGTGGATGTCCAGCATTTTCTCTCAGTGAGCAAACCAGCAAAATCACCTCTATAGGAAGAAAGCTTCCTTTTGATTAGAGTGGCCTTGATCACGTGCATTGGCTCAGGACGGTTAATTCTCTTCCCACCACACTTGAGCCCAAACGAATGCTCCTGCACATCTTTTAACAACATTATGGGCAGCTGGTTCAGGCTTGTTCGTGTCTTGCTGTATGAATCCAAATGAGGTGGATTAATTTGTTGTTTAGATGCTTTCTAAGTAACTATTATAGAAAATAACTGCAATTAGTATTCATCTCACACACACCTGGTTTTAAAATGGACCACAAATCCCCTTCATATGCTGTAAACAGCTGCCAATTTAATGTTAAAAAAAATTAACAAAGAGATGATAATCACGCACGCTACTAATCTTAGAATGTTGAAAATCTCACATGGTTACATATACACGTGTTATCACATGCACAGGAATCATTTCTCTGTAGCTTTACTTTTGCACTTTGAATCTGGCAGGAGCTGTGATTTGAATTTCAATCGGTCCAATTATGCAGTGGACAATTTTTCCAAGTCTGCTTTCCTGAACGTTCCACCCTCAACCCCTCACAGCTTTGCTCCATTTACAGGACTAGGAGGAGAAAAGATTGGAGTGGGACTAATTGAATACTCTGCCAAAAAGCCAGCCCAGGCATGAGCGGCCTTCTCTATTGTATGTTCCTGCGAAGGAGAGGCTGGTACATCTTCACACTTTTAACATGCTAGGAAGTGATTGAGTCAGGGTAGAGACCTCCCGTTCAACACAGTGAAGATATCGTAAGGATTAGGAGTTGTTAAAGGCAGAAAAGGCATCTTTCACGACCACAGGATGTCCCGAAGCACTTTTGCAGCCAATGACGTTCTTTGGAAGAGTCGTCACTATTGTAGAAACAATTTGCCAATTTGCGCACAGCAAGATTCCACAAGCAATAATGTGACATTGACCAGGTAATCTGTTTATGTGATGTTGGTTGAGGGATAAATATTGGCCTGGACACTGGGGTTAACTCCTTCTTTGAAATAGTACTGGTGGGATCTTTTACATCCACCTGAGGCAGCATACAGGGCCTCGGTTTAAAATCTCATCTGAAAAGTGGCACTTCTGACAGTGCAGCACTCCCTCAGCACTGCACTGTAACACCAGCATAGATTGCTGTGCTCAAGTCCAGGAGCGGGACTTGAAACCACAACCTTTTAACTCAGTGGTGAGAATGCTATCCACTGAGCCACAGCTGACAGAAAAAGTGCTTGTCACAATAAAGAGGAGACCAAGCTTCTTGGAGGCAATGGAAGAATGTGGAATGTTCCATCTGCAGTTGGGGGAAACGGCCGCATTTTGTTTTTTGCTCCAAGGTATCCAGCATTGTCAGAGGTTTGATTTTTTTAATTCATTTATGGGATGTGGATATCGCTGGCTAGGCCAGCATTTATTTCCCACCCTGAATTGGTGGTAAGCTGCCTTGAACCATCGCAGTCCGTGTGGCGTAGGTACATATAGATGACATGGTGGCTGCACTGCAGAATTTTCTGAAAGGCTTTCCATTCAGCCCGTATGTCCCATTCCGCTCATCACAGCAACTTGGCTCTTTCCAAGGCTTTGACAGGAACCTTAATGAATATGTGGGATGGAGTAAATTTGTGCGGTAATTGTTGTTTAATGATCAATTAAAGCGAGGAGGAGAAATTATCTTAATTCTGAACGTTAACGTGTTAGAATAATTTACTTTGAGTCACAAGTTTAAGAGCTTAGGACTTAATACCCACTCACTTAACTTCACTTTCCAAAATTATTACCCCTTAACACACAAGTACTGTCCTATGGCTCAGATGAATGGAGCATATTACATCCCCTGATTGCTCTCGCAATAATTCCTCCCTAGGAAATTTCCTGTGCCAATGTCCAGGGAGGACAAGACTGGTTTAACCAATGATGCAGCTGTCCTTTCACATGAGCGAGCGGCTGACAGTAACTAACTAGGCTTGGGTTTGAAGAATGGCCACTTCGGCTTGCTTTGCAGATACTGAGAAAAATGTGCCTGAGTCACCACCTTCAGGGGAAAGTTCAGAGCAACAGGAAAGCAGATGATTCTAGGTGCAACTGACCCTCGTCAATTCCAGCTATCCAGCGATGAAACCTCCAGTTCAACCAATGGTGGCAATCCTATGAGTGCAGGGCAGGTGAATGAGTTAAGGTGAGAGGTTTTCTAATCTTCAAGGTTCATCTATGAACATTACAATGAGCCTTGGTGTATCTGGAAGTATTGCTCTGCGTTTACTAAATCCTGACACGAATCGAATATATCTCTAAGTAAAGATCGAAAATGCTGGAAATACTCCACATCGACCCGTAGCATTAACTCTGTTGCTCTCTCCACAGATGCTGCCCGACTTGCTGAGTATTTGCGGCATTTTCCGTTTTTATTTTCGATTTGCAGCATCTGAAGTACTGCGCCCTTTTCGAGGCTGAACGACTTTAAGCTATCTGGTCATTATTCCTAACTCGTTCCTTTAGCCTCAGGAATCAGCTTTATTTTGCTCTTCCCTGAAAAGCCTGATTATGTGCACTAATTGTGTACAGTACTGCAAGTGAGGGCAGGTCAGACTACTGCAGAGTTTAAGTTTCAATGTCACAGATTATGGTTTGCATTGTCACAACGTACAACATTAACGAATGGTGATCATACTTCCAGTTTTTTTTGAACATCGAGGATTTTTCCTGAAACAGAAGTATGGTAAAATGCAACATACAAGACGAAAACCACAAAAAACAAATTTGTTTTAAAAGGAAGGTTCAGCATTTGATTTGGACATCCAGCATTTTTATTTTGAGCAGTCAGCAATGGTGTGTTAGCTATTGGTGTGGACTTTGCGCTCGGCAGCGATGGGAACAGCTCTTGCCATTGGCCTGGAAGGTAGCTGCCCATAAAGGTTTAGTGGGCTTTGTGTGGAATCCATTTCTGTGGCATCCGTTTGCTCTATTACAACATCAACTTCATTCAGGTGCCATCTAATGGAAACTCTGGCTTCGAGGGACAATGAAGTCATCAAATGGTCTGAGCAACCAATCAGATTGCAGAATTTTCACAGACAGCAAACCAGGAAGTAAAAGGCACTAATTTTCCTTCACTTTTTAATCATTTTACCGACAGCAAAATAAAGCTTGGGACATACACAATGGATTAAGATAGAGACTGGAATATCATAAACAAGCATTGAAAAAGATTAGTTTATATTATTTAAAAAACCTATGGAATATTTTTGTCATGGAATGGAGGGAATGATACTCCAAACTCCTAAAAAAAATTAGTTTTCAGGCCAGAGACATTTTATTTTATTCATTCACAGGATGTGGGCTTTGCTGGCAAGTGACTTGGAGGGGAACTTCCAGGTGGTGATGTTCCCATCTGTCTGCTGCCCTTGCCCTTCTAGATGGTAGTGGATGTAGGTTTGGAAGGCGCTGTCTAAAGAGCCTTGGTGAATTCCTGCAGTGCATTTTGTAGATGGTACACGCTGCTGCCACTATGCATCAGTGCTGGAGGGAGTGAATGTTTATGGATATGGCGCCAATCAAGCAGGCTGCTTTGTCCTGGACAGTATCAAGTTTCTTGAGTGTTGTGGGAGCTGCTCTCATCCAGGTAAGTGGGAAGTATTCCAGCACATTCCCGACATGTGCTTTGTGGATAGTGGATAAGCTTTGGGGAGTGAGGAGGTGAGTTACTCATTGCAGGATCCCTAGCCTCTGACCTGCTCTTGTAGCCACAGTAATTATATGACTAGTCCAGCTCAGATTCTGGTCAATGGTAACCGCCCAGGATGTTGATAGTGGGGGATGCAGTGATGGTAATGCTGTTGAACATCAAAGGGCGATGGTTAGATTCTCTCTTGTTGGAGATGGTCAATGCCTGACACTTGTGTGACATGAATGATATTGTCCAGATCTCACTGCATTTGGACTTGGACTGTTTCAGTACCTGAGGGGTTACAAATGGTGCTGAACATTGTGCAATCATCAATGAACATCCCCACTTCTGACCTTTAGAGGAGGTAACCAGGAGTGTTGATGAGGGTATGCATTTGATGTGGTCTGCATGGATTTTAGGAAGGCTTTTGATAAGGTCTGTCATGGCAGACTGATCAAGAAAGTAAGAGCCCATGGGATCCACTGCAAAGTAACATGTTGGATCCAAAATTGGCTGAGAGTCAGGAAGCAGAGGGTGATGGTAGAGGGATGTTTCGTGACTAGAAGTCTGTTTCCAGAAGGGTTCCCCAGGGTTTGGTGCTGGGGCCCTTGCTGTTGGTGGTGTACATAAATGATTTGGACTTAAATGTAGGGGGCATGATCAAAGTAGTTCACGGATGGCACAAAAATTGATAGAGTGGTAAATAGTGAAGAGGATAACCATAAACTGCAGGAGGATATCATTGAATTGGTCAGGTGGGCAGAGCAGTGGCAAATGGAATTCAACCTGGAAAGGTGTGAGGTAATGCACTTGGGGAGGGCTAACAAGGCAAGGGATTACACTATGAATGGTAGGACCCTGGAAAGTACTGAAGATCAGAGGGAATTTGGGTTGCATATCTACAGATCCCTGAAGGTAGCAGGGCAGGTAGGTAAGGTGGTTAAGAAGGCTTATGGGATACTTGCCTTTATTAGCCAAGGCATAGAATACAAGAGCAGGGAGGTTATGTTGGAACTGTATAAAACGCTGGTTAGGTCACAACTGGAGTACTGTATGCAGTTCTGGTCACCACATTATTGGAAGATGTGATTTCACGGGAGAGAGTGCAGAGGAGATTTACCAGGATGTTGCCTGGGCTGGAGGGTCTGAGCTATGAGGGAAGATTGGATAGGCTGGGGTTGTTTTCCTTGGAACAGCGAAGGTTGAGAGGGGACCTGACAGAGGTGCATAGATTGAGGGGAATAGATAGGGTGGATAGGAAGGCACTTTTTCCATTAGTAGAGGGGTCAATAATCAGGGGGCATAGATTTAAGGTAAGAGGTTAAGAGGGGAGTTGAGAGATTTTTTCACCCAGAGGGTGGTGGGAGTCTGGAACTCACTGCCTGAAAGGGTGGTTGAGTCAGAAACTCTTGTAACATTTAAGAAGTATTTAGATATTTACTTGCGTTGTCATAGCCTCCAGGGCTATGGGTCAAGAGCTGGAAAATGGGATTAGTGTAGTCAGATCTTTGTCAACTGGCGTGGACACGATGAGCCGAACGGCCTTCTTCTGTGCTGTAGACGTCTATGAGTCTTATGATGGAAGGAAGGTTATGATGAAGCAACTGAAGATGGTTGAGCCGAGGACACTACCCTGAGGAACTCCTGCAGTAATGTCCTGGAGCTGAGATGACTGACCTCCAACAACCACAACCATCTTCCTTTGTGTTAGGTATGACTCCAACCAGTGCAGAGTTTTCTCCCCGATTCCCATTGACCCCAGTTTTGCTAGGGCTCCTTGATGCCACACTCGGTCAAATGCTGCCTTGATGTCAAGGGCAGACACTCTCGCCTCACCTCGGGAGTTCAGCTCTTTTGTCCATGTTTGAACCAAGGCTGTAATGAGGTCAGGAGCTGGGTGGCCTTGGCAGAACCCAAACTAGACATCAGTGAGCAGGTTGTTGCTAAGCAAGTGCCGCATGATAGTACTGTTGATGACCCCTTCCATTACTTTACTGATGATCATGAGTAGACTGATGGGGCGGTAATTGGTCGGGTTGGATTTGTCCTGTTTTTTGTGTACAGGACATACCTGGGCAATTTTCCACATAGCCGGGTAGATGCCAGTGTTATAGCTGTACTGGAACAGTACAGTAGTTCAGTAGTAGTTATGACTTAGTACATTGTTAACACACAGTCTCACTCAAGAAAACAACATTTTAATGGGTTTTGCAATGAGAATAGTGTGTTTAAAAAGTTGAAATTCACATCACTGATTGTGTGTTGATTGGATCAGTGAGGTCTGCAACAATGCATTCTGTGGAAGGGCAGGATATCACAGACAGACAACTCGTGGTTTTTGCACATGTACAGATGCCAGGAGTTGCTGCCAGTTTGAAGTAACGACAGCAAATGCTGATGGTTCCTCTTTCATTGCAACCATAAAGTCTGGGCTATGGTATCTGTTCTCAGATCCTAAAGAAGATCCAGGCAGAAAAGAAAACAGCTGCCCACAGGAAGTAACATTTCCCAAATCAAAATCCAGCTGGGAGCTGATTTCTGTAAATTTGTGAATGTGAGAAAAATCCCACAGTGTCTTTGTATGGCCTTAGAGATGTGCATGTGCTGTCCATGTTTTGGAAAGCAGATATTCCTCTAACATGCGGTATCATGCCCAGTTCTCCTTGGCAATCATAGAATAGATTCATAGAATAGTTATAGCATAGAAAGAGGCCATTGGGCCCATCAAGTCTGTGCTGGCTCTCTGCAAGAGCAATTTAGCTAGTCTCACTCTCCCACCTTTCTATGTAGTCCTGCATTTTTGTTTTCCCTGTCAGGTCCTTTAAAAAGCACAATTGAATCTGTCTCCATCACACCTTCAGGCAGTGGGTTCCAGATTGTAAATGCTCGCTATGTAAAAGAGTATTTCATTATGTTGTTACGTGAGCTTCCAGCAACTCTCAACTCTTCAGGGGCTTGCCTGTGGCCCACATTTCAACTTGGCTTCAAAGGGGAAAGGTTGAATCCTTTGAGCTCAAGTTTTCCTATCTGAACCATGTCCCTGGTTATATAAATTGGGCAATTTGATAGACCTTTCCAAAGCAAGCCACGACTTAGTCAGGTTAGGTGGTGACGTAGAGGTAATGTCACTGTCCTAGTAATCCAGAGGCCCAGGCTAACGCTCTTAGGGTACAAGTTCAAATCCCACCACAGCAGGATTTAAATTCAATTAATGGAATCTGGAATTGGAAGCTAGTCTCAGTGATGGTAACCATGTGCTATCATTAATTGTTGTTTAAAAACCCATCTGGTTCACTCATGCCCTTTAGGGAAGGAAATTTGCAGGCCTTACCTAGTCTGGCCTACATGTGACTCCAGACCCACAGTGATGTGGTTGACTCTTAACTGCTCTCTGAAATGGCCTAGCAAGCTATTTGGTTCAAGGGCAGTTAGAGATGGGCAACAAATGTAGGTTTTGCCAGCAACGCACACCTCCCAGGAAAAAAAACTACAGTTTAGTAACACTGTCAGCATTTCACTGTTCCGATTCCACACCCTATTCAGATTCTGCTGTTGATTAGCTAACACACTCTCCACCAGTACATCAGAATTCCATCCAATATTAAATCTTGGTTTAAACAGAGTTTGATCTCGGGTAATGTACTGGACATTTGTTTTTATTTTCATTGGTAACACATTTTAAGAGTTGCTGAATTTCGCAAATCTTTCTACTCCCTGTCCCCCGGTTAGTTATTAGAATGGAACTCTCTTCCCAAGTTTCAGAGTTCCTGAATGTTACGATTCTCAGAGGTTTGGGAATTGCACTGACCAGTTTACATCACTATGAGGTGCTCTAATAAAAGAAATATAGGGAGCCAAATTTTGCTGGCAAAGTAACGGTGGCTTCATGGTGCTTACCGGGGTCAATACAACACAGAAGGAGACCATTCAGCCCATTGAGTCCATGCTGGCTCTCTGAATAGAGCAATCCAGTCAGTCCCATTCCCCCTCACTATCCCCATAGTCCTGCAAATTTATTTCCCCAAGGTGTCCTTCCACTTTCATTTTGAAATCATTGATTGTTTCCGCTTACATCACCCATGTTTGCAGCCCTGATCATCATCATTCGCTGCATAAAGAAAATTCTTCCTCAGATTCCCCCCCCACCACCAACAGCCCCCCTACCCCCCAACCGCCCCCCCCCCCCCCCTCCCCCCCACTCCCCCCACTATTTCGTGGCTAAAACCTCAAATCTGTGCCCCTAGTTCATGTATCATCAGCCAATGGGTATGGCTTTTCTTTGTCTACCCTATCCATGTCTGTCACAATCTTGTACACCTCAGTCATATAAAGTTGCAAGAAAAAGTAGCAAGCTTCAGGATTGGGAGCAGTTTAGAATTCAGCAAAGGAGGACCAAAGGATTGATTAAGAGGGGAAAAATAGAGTATGAGAGTAAATTTGCAAGGAACATAAAAGAGGACTGTAAAAGCTTCTATAAGTTTGTCAGAAGGAAAAGATTAGTGAAGACAAATGTTAGTCCTTCACAGTCCAAAACGGGATAATTTATAATAGAGAACAAGGAAATGGCAGGGCAATTAAACAACTACTTTAGTCCTGTCTTCACGGAGAAAGACACAAATAACTTCCCAGAAATATTAGGGAATCGAAGGTCTAGTGAGAAGGAGGGATTGAAGGAAATTAGTATTACTTAAAAAACAGTGCTGGAGAAATTAATGGGACTGAAAGCCAATAAATCCCCAGGGCCTGATAATCTACATCCCAGGGCACTAAAGGAGGTGACCAAGGAAATAATGGATGCGTTAGTTGTCATCTTCCAAAATTCTGTAGATTCTGGAACGTTCCTAGCAGATTGGACCCCCCACTACTTAAAAAAGGAGGGAGGGAAAAACAGAGAATTATAGACTGGTTAGCCTAACATCAGTAGTACGGAAAATGCTAGAGTCTATTATAAAGGATGTGATAACAGGAAATTTAGAAAATATCAATGGGATTAGACAAAGTCAACATGGATTTATGAAAGAAAAATCATGTTTGACAAACTTACTGGAGTTTTTTGAGGATGTAACTAGTAGAATAGATGAGGGAGAACCAGTGGGGATGGGATATATTTGGATTTTCAGAAAACTTTTGATGAAGTCCCACATGAGAGGTTAGTGTGTAAAATTAAATCACATGGGATTGGGAGTAAAATATCGGCATAGCTTGAGAATTAGTTAGCAGACAGGAAACGGGGAGTAGGAATAAATGGGTCTTTTTCGGAATGGTAGGCAGTGACTAGTTGAGTACCGCAGGGATCAGTGCTTGGGCCCCATCTATTCAAGGGATATATCCATGATTTGGACGAGGGAACCAAATGTAATATTTCCAAGTTTGCTGGCGACACAAAACTAGGTGGGGATGTGAGTGGTGAGGAAGCTTCTAAGAGGCTTAGACAAGTTGAGTGAGTGGGCAAATACATGGCAAATGCAGTATAACACAGATAAGTGGGAAGTTTGGCACTTTGGAAGGAAAAACAGAATGGCAGAGTACTATTTGAATGGTGATAGATTGAAAAATGTTGATGTACAAAGGGACCTGGGTGCCCTTCTCTATCAATCACTGAAAGCAAACATGCAGGTACAGCGAGCAGTTAAGAAGGCAAATGGTATGTTGGCCTTCATTCGTGAGGACTTACGTACAGGAGCAAGGATGTCTTACTGCAGATGTATAGGGCTTATGTGAGACCACATCTGGAGTACTGTGTGCAGTTTTGGCCTCCTTACCTAAGAAAGGATATACTTGCCATAGAGGTAGTGCAGCTAAGGTTCAACCAGACAGATTCCTGGGATAGCAGGACTGTGGTATGAGGAGAAATTGGGCTGACTAGGAGTTTAAAAGAATGAGAGGGGATCTCATTGCAACGTATAAAATTCTGATAGGGCTGGACAGACTGGATGCAGGGAAGATGTTTCCTCTGGCTGTGGGGGTGTCTAGAACAAGGGGTCACAGTCTCAGAATATGGGGTAGACCATTTAGGACTGGAGACCATAAGACCATAATATGTAGGAATGAGGAGAAACTTCTTCACTCCAGAGGGTGGTGAACCTGTGGAATTCTCTACCACAGAAGGCCGTGCAGGCCAAGTCACTGAAAATACTTAAGAAGGGAATAGATAGATTTCTATACTCTAAAGGCGTGAAGGGGTATAGGGAGAGAGTGGGTGTATGGCGCTAAGATAGTGGATCAGCCATGATCATATTGAACGGGGGAGCAGGCTTGA
Organism: Carcharodon carcharias; assembly: GCF_017639515.1. Lineage (NCBI taxonomy): Eukaryota > Metazoa > Chordata > Chondrichthyes > Lamniformes > Lamnidae > Carcharodon > Carcharodon carcharias. The sequence continues at coordinate 157,167,851 of NC_054476.1, read as the reverse complement.
AGGGCCGAATGACCTACTCCTGCTTCTATTTTCTATGTTTCTATTAACACGTGTTGACAGTAGGGATAAGCCATGAGTTGTGAATTGCCACAAATTGCTGGACGCTTGGTGCCACTCTGCTGTTTAGCCTTGCAGTTCTGGAAGCTTGTCGTCAACCTCCCCATGAGTATCAAGAAATTGCTGGATTTGTGCAAGGAATACGAATGAATCTTGCTGAGGGCTGGTATTTAATCTCGTAAGGAGCCTGTTGATGCTGTGATTTATAGTTCTGACAGGAAACTCAAACCTCTCTGGCCCAGAGAGGTAGCAATTGAAACCGTGGACACTCAGTCCAGCAGGTCGTAAATTGTTCCTGAAGACTTTTTTTTTATTTTACATTTTAAATCACCCTCTTTTTCCTCTCTTAATTCACTCTCTCTTCATTTCTCTTCTTGTATCTAATTTCCTTTTCTGTTGATCGATCTGCTTCTCTATCCTTAAATTTCATTGGTTATTGAGGTAGATGTTTGGATTCATCATTCACAAGGTCCTGGTGACGATTTCCAGTACCTATGGAACCGCATCCCAGTCTGAGTCAGCACATTATGAGGCGGAGGGATATGGGGAAAAAAGCAGACGGCAAACCTGGAGCAGGTCAAAAGTTCAAATCGGGCAGTCCCTGAAGGTTGCCATTATTCTTGCTCAGACCAACGTTCAAATTTGAGTTTGACATCATTGGGAAGCAATACAGTACTTAAACCTGATAATATTATGGGCAGAGTCTTCGGCTTGGTGAGCGGGGGCGGGGCCTGCTCGCCGAGGCGTAAGATGATGCGAGGATGACATCGGGCGTGTGTCCCGCCGTCACCACGCGCCATTTGGATTTTCAGTTCGGCGGGCATACAGCCGAGTCGGCTGCGTGCCCGCCGAGCTGTCAAAGGCCTATTAAGGCCTGTTAAAAAGCAATTAAGGCCGTCAGCTGAGCTTCCTGTCCAACCTTTAGGTTGTCGGGCAGACAAAGAGCCCAGGCGGCCTTTGTGTTTTTCATGGAACTTCATCCATGGGCGGGATGAGATTTCATGAATGATTTAAAATTTTAAGAGCATTTTTTATTAAAATTCATGCACGTGTCCCAGCTCATGTGGCAGTTTCGCATGAGTGGACATGTCATAGGATTTTTTTCCACACTTTACTAAACTGTTTAAACTTAAAACTAATTTCCGTTCTTTCGCGCACATGCGTGAAAGAGTGCACTCCCGAGTCAGGCAAACCCACCCCCCTGCACAGGGAGCGCTCAGTGCTTCTGGGTGTGCATCACGCTGGGCCGGCCTTAATTGGCCCACCCGTGTAAAATCGTGGTACCCAGCTGTGCACCCACCCCCGCACAACACCCCCCCTCCAATGGGGAGAAAATTCTCCCCTATGTCTTTTCCCCAACTCGCCAATACACATTTCAATAGCCCTTCCAATTTAAAAAAATACATAAAAAGAATAAAACATGAGTTATGTTGCAAGGTCCTTTTGAAATCTCAAAACATTGGAAGCGGTGCATGAAAAGTAGGAAATGTTTGTGGAATGCAGTCACAGAACAAACCGTTGGATTCTTTATAAAGGAGCGCCATCCTGAATGTCTCACGTTTTTTTTATCTCCAACTGAGCAGTCAGTATTGCGCACCTTATCTGCCTCAGTTACATCTTCCCCGTCACTAAAAATTTTCTTGTTCAATTTTTAAGGATCTCTCCAAATGCCTTTCCCTGTAATCGCCCTCTCTTTTACCCAACATCCATTTTTCTGGTGAGAGGTTAAAACATTTTTCCTTTCAGGGTTCCCATGGCACTGTTTTAAACAAGAATAGTGGAGTTCCTCCCAGCATCCTAGCCAATATTTATCCCTCAAACAACATTACCTTAAAAGATTATCTGGTTGTTATCACTTTTCTGCATATGGGACCTTGCTGTGTTTGAATTGGCTGTCGTATTTCCCACATTACAACAGTAATAACACTCCAAGCTACTCTTCATTGGCCGCAAATAGTTTTGAGATGTCATGATGCTCTTTCTTGTGTAGCCAGTTGTACCCAACAAGTCACACTCAAGAGTTTCTCTTCCTGATCCTACCTCTGGTGTGCCCCAAAGATTTATCCTTGTCCCCCACCCCTCCTATTTTTCATCAATGTGCAACCCTCACTGGTACCATCCAAAAATATAATGGCAGGTTCCACATATTCCCTGATGACACCCAGTTCTACCTTGCCAGCACCTCATCCTACTGCTCTGGCTGTCTTTAAATTGTCAAGATTGCTTATTCGACATCTAGTAGTGGATGCGAGGAATTTTACACCATTGGCAAGACCGAAGCTATTGACTTCAATCCCTACCACTAACACTGGCCAATAATTAGCCATTAATTCCATGTCTCCCTGGCAACTGTCTGAAGCTGAGTAAGACTGTATTTGACCCCAAGATGAGCTTTCAACCACATGTTCACATTATCACCAAAACCGCCTCCAGCCACTTCCATAACATCTCCTGATTTCATGCTTACTTCAGCTCCACTGCTGCTGAAACTCTCATCCATGCCTTTGTTAGCTCTAGACTTCACTATAATCCTCTCCTGACCGCCGAACACCTTCGACATTGCGTAAACTTGAGCTCATTCAAAACTCTGCTGTCGATATCCTAACTCACATTGAGCCCTGTTCACTAGCACCCTTGTGCTCTCTGACCTACACTGGCTCCCAGGCAGCAAAGCTGCAATTTCAAAATTCTCAATCTCATTTTCAAATCTCCCCATGACCTCATCTGCCTTTCTGTAAACTCTTCTTATCCCACAACCCTTCAAGATCTCTGTGCTCTTCCAATTCTAGCCTCTAGTGCATCCCTCATCTTAATTGCTCCACCACAATCTTGCTTTTGAGTGGACTGTCCATAAATTTCTAAATTGTAAGGTGCACACCAATTTCTTTTTAAAGTCAGTTTTCTCTAAATATATTATTGCCTGTGATATGCAGGTAATGTTTATTGATGTTATTTTAATTTTTGATTAATTTTTCATTATCAGCAGAGCAAGTCTCCTAACTATATCCATATCTTGTAATATAGAGGAGAATCTTTCCCCCTTCTCCTTCCCCATTGCTTCTATTTTGCCAACTATCTAGTTTGCACTCCACACACTAAAACTTGTATAACAAAAGGTAACATATTCAATAAGGAAAAAAGTCTATTTTTATTCAACAGCTTACAACAACACATATTTATATTGTACCTTTACAAAGGAGGCAACAGTAGTGTAGTGTAGTGATGTCACTAAGCTAGTAATCCAGAGGACCAGCCTAATGCTTCTGGGGGTGAGGGTTCACATCCCCTAGTGGTATTGCATGCCATGGCAAATGATGGAACTTAAACATTCAATTAATAATCTGAATTTTTTTCAAAAAGCTATTCTTAGTAATGGTGGCCATGAAACCATTGTCAATTGTTGGTCATACTGGTTAACTAAAACCCCTTTAGGGAAGGAAATCTGCTGTCCTTACCTGGTCTGACCTACATGTGACTCCAGACTCATAGCAATGTGTCTGACTTGTCTCTGAAATGGTGTGTCAAGCCTCTCAGTTCAAGGGCAATTAGGGATGGGCAGTAAATGTCGGCCTTGCCAGTGACACCCACACCCCTTGAAAGAATAAATTTTTAAAAGGTAATGAAACATCCTAGGGCACTTCACAGGAACATCTGTGCGAGGGCAGATAGCTATTGGTGGCCATGTTTAATGGTGGTGCTGATATACTGCATTGGCCACATACAGTTAAAACAATTAGGTATGACACAGAGCCACATAAGGAGACAATATGTCAGATGACCAAAAGCTTGTCAAAGAGGTTAAGGAGCGTCTTCATGGAGGAAGGTGACATAGAGAGGTGTAGGGAGGGTATTCCGGAGCTTGGGTCCCAGGTAACTGAAGGCGCAGCCACCAATGGTGGAGTGATTAAAATCTGGGATGCGCAAGAGGCCAGAATTAGAGGATTGCAGTTATCCTGGAGGATTGAGCGACATTTAAAAACAAAAATTGGATATCTTCAGTCAAATTTGTTTATGGGGTGTGGGCATCGCTGGCTGGGCTAGCATTTATTGCCCTTGTTCAGAGGACAGTAAAGAGTCAACCACGTTGCTGTGGGTCTGGAGTCACATGTAAGCCAGACCAGGTGAGGACAATGGATTTCCTTCCCTAAATCTAAAGGGCATCAGTGAACCAGATGGTTTTTTACACCAACTGACAATAATCAGACTTTTTTTTTTCACCACCTGCCATGGTGGGGCTTGAACCTGTATCCTACAGAGGAATTACTACCAGCTTCACCAATCCAGTGGACGATACCACTATGCCACGCCTCCCCCCACGCTACAAATCATCTCAGGGTGGGCTTTCCCAGCGCGCATGGCATGCTTGTCAAAGGTTTAATGTCTTGGGTGCAGTGACAGGCAGTGAGTCAGCCTGCCTAGGGGGCAGCAGCGGCGGCGGTGGCGCTCGGCTCGCCTCGCCTCGCCTCGCCTCGCCTCGCTCTGTGTTTACCGGGAGCACCTCCTGCGCGGTGCGACTTTTCCTCGGTTGTCTGGAGGAGGGAGGAGGGGGTGAGGCTGTGTGGCTGCAGGAAGGGAGCTGGGTGATGGAGACAGGCCTGTGGTATTCTCACTGAGGTAGCTGGGCCCGAGCTGGAGGGTGTAAATCCGAGCAAAGGGGCCTTTGTGGAGCTTTAGGAGGGTGCAGGGCTCCAGGTTATGTCCTTATTATCCTGGTTAAATTGCCCTCAGGAGCACATTTTACCTCTTCAAAACGTTAAATTTGCCTAATATGTTTTTGCTGCCATTAAAATTTATGGTTTTTAGTTAAGATACATTAGTATGGTATGAAGAAAGCACAACATTTTAATATGCAAATATCTACACAGTGGATTTATTAATGGCTTCAGTATAATAGGAAATATGGGTCTTTTAAAAATCTTTTGCAGCAAGTTTCAACATTTAAAAGCCCAACTTAGTTATTTGCTGCAGTTATACTGTTATCTGCTGACTGTGGTGTCTGGCACTTGGGTATGGTCCATGTTAATTGGGGTCCCACTGGCAGCAAGTTGCAGTTACTGTGGAGCCCTCTGTATGTGAGATAAAAAAAACAAAATGCTCAGCTCCTGTAGAGAGAGAAACAGAATTAATGTTTTGGGTCGATGACCTTTTGCCAGAAGTGGAATAAGTTAGAGATGCAAGAGGTTTTAATTGACTACGGGGGCAGGGAAAGGAGAGAGCGGAGTATAACAGGAAAGACCTGCAATGGGATGGAAGGCAGGAGTGGTTTAAACGACAAAATTATGCTGGTGCAAAGCAAAAGGAGATGGTAATGGGGACAAGTAAAGAAACAACAGATGTGCCTGGAGGATCTGTAAATAGGAATAGCAGAATCATCAACTGCTCTCTGAAAAAACAGGAAAATGTTTATGATCTGAAATGGTTGAACTCAAGTGTTGAGGCTGGAAGATTGTAAAGTGCCTACTCGAAAGATGAGATGCTGTTCCTTGAGCTTGCATGGAGCTTCATTGGAACACTGCAGGAGCCAAAGACAGAGAGGGCAGAGTGGGGTGGAAAATTAACGTGACAGGCAGCAGGAAGTCCAGTCACATAGACTGAACGAAGGTGTTCTAAAAGGCGGTCACCCAGTCTGCGTTTGCTCTCCTCAGTGTAGACCACATTGTGAACGCTGAATACAGTATGCTAAATTGAAAGAAGTACACGTTAATCATTGTTTCATCTGGAAAGAGTTTTTGAGATCTTGGACGGTGAAAAGGAAGGAGGCAAAAGGGCAGCTAATGTGTCCCTTGCACTTACATGAGAGGATACCATAGGATGGGGCAAAGGTGTTGAGGGTGATTGAGGAGTGGGCCGGTGGTGGGGGGGGGGGGGGGGGGGGGGTGGGGGGGGGGGGGGGGGCAGTGGTTACATGAGGAACGGCCCCTTTGGAGGACTGAAAGGGAAGAGCAGGGCAAGATGTGTTGATGTTGGCATCACCTTGGATTTGGTCAATCGAATGCGGAGACTGGTGGTGTGGAAAGTGAAGACAAAGGGAACCCTATTGTTATTTCCCCTATTTCCAGGGGCCTGTACATTTTTTAACTGCAGCTTTTGCTAGGCTGGAGTTGGACTGCAGTTGGTGTGAAGCCCAAAAAGCGTGAAATGCTCCCTTTCGTAGAGATTTGTCACTGGGCTGGCTTGGTATGCTTGAAACTAGACATCTCAGTCATGCTGCCACCTTTTGTATTCATGCTCTGCTAAAAACACCATTGTTTGAATCAAGAGGCAGTGTAACTGCAGCTCTTAATTGTTGCCAAATTTTATGAGAGATAAAATTGTCCTTTCTGGGGGAATGGGATTCTTTAAAAATGGAGTTTTTAAAGTGGTGTTAAAAGTCTTATCTAAAGAATTTCTTTTTAAAGGTTTCACAGTCTTGGACAGTGCAGCTTCCAACTCAATTGACCAAACCATCCAGAACTGCAGTGTATGGGAAAATAATCTCTAAAAATGAGCTTGGGTAAGTTTCTTTTTTTTTATAACCATATTTTGTATGAAAACTCCTCTACAGCATAAAAGTGAGCAGGAGGTGTGTCTGCAGTGCCAGATTTGCCAAATTACAGAAATAAATTTAAATGAAGTTATGTTCTTATGCAGAAAGCAACCACACGCTCTACTGAACCCATTAAAAGTATGTTAGTTACTAAACTTGCTGTTTAAACATTTCTCATGGCTGATTACTGCAGGAAGATTGCTGAATTTTGTTTCTTTCGTTTAAAAAAAGCTGACTTTAAAATATGTCGGTTAATGAATTTGTGTATGGTGCCTGGAGAAATATGTCGCTACATTGCCCTCAATGTGTCAGGAGTTCAACCAAGGATCAAATTTGAGGTTATGAGTTGTTGTGCTGCAGATTCAAGAACAAAATAGTGCTAAAAACAAAAAAACTGCGGATGCTGGAAATCCAAAACTAAAACAGAATTACCTGGAAAAACTCAGCAGGTCTGGCAGCATCTGCGGAGAAGAAAAGAGTTGACGTTTCGAGTCCTCATGACCCTTCTGTCGATGCTGCCAGACCTGCTGAGTTTTTCCAGGTAATTCTGTTTTTGTTTTGAACAAAATAGTGCGTTGCTTTAGAGGTTTTGTGAGCAAATGCTATTATGAGCACAATAACATTTTGTGAATGTTATTAGAAAGACATTTGGGACAATAATATAAATCTATGTTCTTGCAGATTTTAGGGTTATTTTGTTGAATTTTTTTTTTGCTTTGTCTTTTCCTGGGTGCAGTTTTAGGGGCATTGATACCCCTTCAATGCCTCCTCTTAATGACTCTTGCAACAACACCAACAGTTTGCATTTATATGGCACCTTTAAAGTGATGAAATATTCTAAGACGCTTCATATGGTTGTCATCAAACAAAATCCGACATCGAGCTTCACTTTCAAATCCCTATGTGGCATGTTCCTTCCTATGTCTGTGAACTCTGATCGATTATCCCACATGTACCCTATACCACTAGCATACTTATCAATTCCCCTCCCTCTGCTCCATTATCGGTGGTTGGTGCTTCAGCCCCACGTCCAATAATCAAAACTGCCTATTTCCAGCTCCGTCATATCGTCTGACTTCGCCCTTCAGCTCGTCTGCTAAAACCATCATCCATGCCTTTGTCAACTAAAGAATTTATTGCTCCACTGCTTTCTTGACCATCCTCCCATCTTCCGCTCTACTTAAACTTGAGTTCATCCAAACTCTGTTGCCAATATCCTAACTTGCGCCATGCCTTTGTTCAACCATCACTGACCTACATTGGCCCTTGACCTAGTAACACCTCAACGACACAACTTGTATAGTGCCTTTAACAAAATGAAATTCCCCAAAGCACTTCACAGGAACATTATAAAACAAAATATGACACCCAGCCCAAATAAGGAGATAATAGGTCAGATGACCAAAAGCTTGGTCGAAGAGTTAGGTTTTAAGGAGTGTTTTAAAGGAGGGGAGAGGCGGAGAGATGTAGGGAGGGAATCCCAGAGCTCAGGGCTTGAGCAATTGAAGGCACAGCCATCATTGGTGGAGCAATTGAAATCTGGGATGCACAAGAGGCCAGAATTAGAGGAGTGTAGATATCCTGGAGGGTTGTAGGGTTGGAGGAGTTAGAGATAGGGAGGGTGCAAGGCATGGAGGGATTTGAAAACAAGGATGAGAATTTTAAAATCATGATGTAGGTTGACTGGGAGTCATCATTGTTTTCAAATCCTTCCATGTCTTCTCTCCCCACTATCTCTATGACCTTTTGCAGCTCTACACTCTAAGATATCTGCACTGCTCCATTTCTGGCATCTTCATTCGTCGTTGTTAATTATTCCTTTGCCTCTAGCCCTATACTCATTGATCAAGGATCCTATATAAAATGAACCTAACCTGTATATCATAAAAGTAAAATTTTACGGATGCTGGAAATCTGAAATAAAAGCAGAAAATGCTGAAAAAATTTAGGCCTGGCAGCATCTGTGGAGAGAGATAGAGTTAATGTTTCGAGTCTGAATGACTTCTTCAGAGCTGGTATATAACTTGTATATCTGTGGTTACTGGGGCATAGTATATGAACGTAGTTCACCTGTACCTGTGACACTTATCTTGAATCCATGGAAACAGGGGGTTGTGATTAAGGAGAGTCTACATTTTTAAAAAAGCTATTTAGAACTATTATATCTCTGGTTTCATTGCTGTACGTGCATACTAAGGGCTGGGCATTGTTAAGAACAGAGAATGCTGGAAATACTCAGCAGGTTTCAGGCAGCATCTGTGGAGAGAGAAACCAAGTGAACGTTTCAGTGCATTGATCTTTCATCATTACTGGAAAGAGTTAGAAACGCAATGTTTTAAGCGAGGGGAGGGTGGAAAAAGTACAAGGGAAGGTCTGCGATAGGGGCGAAGACGGAAGAGATGAAATGACGAAAGAGCTGGTGGTGCAGGGCCAATGGGAATGATAAGACAAGTAAAGAAACAAACGATGTGTCTAGAGCTGATTTGTATGGCAGAGTGATGAGCTGCTACCTTCTGAAAACAACAACCAGCAAGTAAAACTGAGACCTGCAATGAAAAAAAAGGAAACAAAATGGAGTCAGAGATTATGGTCTGGAATTGTCGAGTCCGGAAGGCTGTTAAGTGCCTCATTGAAAAGTGAGGTGCTGTTCCTCAAGCTTACATTGAATGTCATTGGAACACTGTAGGAGGCCGAGGTCAGGTTATTCTGGTTCTTCTATTCAATATAAAGGACTGTCTGGTTTCAGAGCTCAGAGGTTGTACAGGAAGGATTGTGTACCCACAAGGCAACTGTATGATTTTCTGTCCATATAAATAAATGGATAGAAAATTTGGCAGCTGTGTTCTGGCCATGCAGCCCTCCCCTGTGCTGTACGCATGGGCAGCCCCTCGCACCAAATGCAATAAACAGAAGATTTGCCCCTTTATGCTTAAATGTTAAGCTCCATGTCCTTGCCCACACTGTCATGAAGATATAATAATGTCTATAATGTTATTGGAAATTATTTTAAAATAGTTCAGTGGTGTCTGTTTCAATGCGTGTGTATGTATGTGTGTGTCTTAATTAGATTAAAGCCAGCTTGTCCAATCGCGGAATCACATCTAAGGTTGTCAGGCGGGCTCGCAGTGTGGCACATTTGCGTGTACTGAAAGCTATGTACATTAATACACCGGGCCCTGTTCTCTGCAGACAGAACATGTACACACATTGCACCTGTTTCAGCTAAACAAAATAAGTGACAGCCTTTCGCTGACTCATTCCTCAGGGTAATGCCAATCAGGGTCAAGCTGCCTGGTTTAAATGACAAACAATGCTTGGCAGTTAACTGTCAGTCACCATCACTGATGCATTCTCCATGGCATTGCCTCTGCCAATCAGAGTCCACTTGCCAACCAATCAGCACACTCTTCACATACAGTATAATATTGGTATTCTTGCGAAGCGTCCTGATGAGAGTGGAAGATGGAAGAGCTTCGACATGTTTCCTTGTCAGCACTACACTTGGTATTGTTTTCTCCTGTTCCTCATGACAGTTGAAGCAAAATACTCATTCAGCAGTGTCAACATATTTATTGTCATGAATAAACATATTTTTAATGTGCCCTTCAACTTCTTACCCACTGACTTGTGTATTTATAAAAAAAAACTTTGCCATTACATTATCTATAAACTTCTTTTCCTCCTATTTGGTCTCATTATTTTCTTGGTCTCGTGATGGTGTGTTACAGTTCACTTGGAGTCCATATTGCTGTGGCAACATGCTCTTTTACATGCATGCTGTAGTCTGGAGCACTGGATAGTGATGGTAGAGGTTCCAACATTCTTTGCGTCACATGGCTGACTAGGAATCTCTTGCGCACTCACCGTCTGCCGACCATTGATGTGTATTGAAAGGATTTGCAGGTTAATCTTCAACCTTTTTGGCTGCATTATGGATGCACCTTCCTTAGCCATAGAGCCCTGGGGTGAATCTTGAACCTGGAGTTTCTGGCCCAGATGCAGGGATGTTACCCATTGCACCACAAGACGACTTGGAGCTATATGTGCACAAATCATTGGAGGTTCCAGAGCAGGCTAAGCAAGATGTGCAAACGGCATAAAGGATACTGGGCTTTATAAATAAAGGCATAAGAGTACAAAAGCAAGGAAGTTATGCTAAATATTTTTAAAACACTGGTTCGGCCTTAACCAGTGTATTGTGTCCAATTCAGGTCACCATATTTTAAAAAGGATGTGAAGGCTTTAGACAGAGTGCCAAAAGGATTTATGGGTGTAGTTCCAGAGACGATGGACTTCAGTTATGTGAATAGAGTTGGCAAGCTGGGGTTGCTCTTAGAGAAGAGAAGTGTGAGAGGAGATTTGACAGAGGTGCTCAAAATCATGAGGGGTCTAGACAGATTGGATAGAGAAGAACTGTCCCTCTTGGTGGAAGGGCTAAGAACCCAAAGGATACTGATTTAAGACGATTAGCAAAAGAAGCAACAGTGATAGAAAAACTTTTTTACCAAGCAAGTGGTTAAGATATGGCATGCATTGCTGAAAATGGTGGTGGAGGCAGATTCAGTCGTGGCTTTCAAAAGGGAATTGGAGGAGCACTTGATGAAAAAAATGCAGAGCTGTAGAGAAAAGGCACGGGAGTGGGACCAGCCGATTTGCTCTTGAAGAGAACCAGCATGGACACAACTCCTTCAATTTTGTTCAGTTTTATTTTTAGAGTTACGAGTATATTAACAGATTCGTATTTTACTGAATAGTTGCATACGCCAAAATTCTTTTAAAGGGAGGCATCCATGATATCTTTGGTTGTCATATACTACAAAAATGATGGTTTGCAAGAGACCTTTTGTGTCACATTCACATTATGCCGTTACAAATAAGGTTTGCTGACCAAATCCTATTATTAATAACCAGGTTTATGTGAGTTTTGAAGGACATGCTTCGTCGTTAGTGTGTTGGCTATTGTAACAGCCCTGCAACCTTCCGCAATCCTTGTACTCCTCCGGTTCATTCTTTTGTGTATCACCAGTTTTCGTTATACCATCTGTGCCTTCAATGGTCTAGGCCCTAAGATCTTGAATTTCATCCCCAAACCTCTGCACCCCTCTTTCATTCCTCTCCTTTACGTTGCTCCTTAAAACCTACCACTTTGACCAAGCTTTTAGTCATGTACCCTAATATCTCTCGCTATGGCTTGGTGTCAGATTTTCTCTGATAACGTTCCTGTCAAACACCATGGATTGTTTTTTAACAGCATTAAAGGTGCTATATAAATGAAAGTTGTAACTAAAATGTGTTTTAATTATTATTTGATGTGATGAAAGTAGAATTTTGGATTTGTGCAATTGGGAGTTAGTAACTTTTCTGCTCTTTTCAGGACCCTGGATTTGTTGCGAAAAGACGGCCGTTCTCCATGGTGGCTTTCTGTTGGCCCAGAAGCAAAGTCAACACAAAATACTTTTGGAAATGAAGAAATCTGATTGGGCAACCTTAGGGAAACCTATTGCCTGTGCAGTACATGAGATCTGTGTTGGAGGGACTGACATGACACAAGACCCCGCAGAAGCCAAGCACTGGCAGAGGAAAGTACTCGCTTTTGTATGGGCAAAGCTACTGAACTCTAATGTAAGTGGGATTGATATTAAGGAAGAACAAAATTCGGATGCTGAGAGTGACAGAAAGTGGAAGGAAGATCTTTTCTTTTCAGCAGAAAGCATGATTCCAGAGATAAATTACATTGTTTTATTTGAGCTGGTGAAATCATTGGGGGCCTCAGGAGTCTTTGTTGAGCTGCTTTTGACATTGCCAGCAGACGTACGCCACCTGGAAATGACTCGTTTTGTAGACCATGTTCTCGACGGCACCTCCGATGATGATGTGGCCATCTTTCTAGATGTGTGGTGGGAACTAATGAAGCAAAATGAAGGACAAAGGGATGAAATTGTTCTAACATTTGGGGAGGAAGCTAAAAAATACCTGGCACGTGTACCTGATGAATTCTGTCATTCCTCCAAGAGACTGAAACTAGATCCTGATGTTTCTCCTTTGTTACCTTCGGAGAGCTTGTCTGGATCTTCGAGTAACCTGTCCATTCCTTTTCTCCTAATAGATTGTCTTAAGAGACTGAAAAGTCATATTAACCCTTATGCTTATAAGTGCTCTGCCCTGGCAAAGCTGTCAGACACGATATGCAATTCGGTACTTTGTGACAATATTGTTGAATTGCCCGCTGAGGTATATTTAGAGAAATTTTCCAGACTGATGGCATTAGGTAATCCCATGGTTCAAAAGTTTCCAGTAACAGAAAATTTCATCAGGCGTGTGAAGGAGACAGAGAGAGAGCTGAGAGCCTCTTATCAGAAGTCTGCATTCAAGCTGCCACAGGGAGCACTGACTCCAGGGATTGAGGTGCTTGATGATCTTTTCCAATCATGGGAGACTGTTCTCCAAACTGAGCCCGAGAATGGCACCGATGTTCAGAAGAGAAGCCTCACAATTTATAGAATGGCAGAAAGTTTGAAAAGCTTAAGTGAAACCTCTCCACTGCTTCAAAATTCCAAGATAGTATCTCAAAGTGCAAAGAAAAGTCTGTCTGATCTCCTGCTCAAGTTAACTGCCTTCGTGCAGAAGATTGGCCCCCATTTGCCATTAGTTGATGCTGCTACCACAGATAAAGTTAAGTTTTATCTTGCTTTGACAGTAATTGATGGGAGAATGGAAAGATATGCCGAGATATGTGAAATATTTGCATCAAGTCCTGCTTGGGCTTTTTCCGAAGATGACTGGCTTGATTGTCTTGAAAGAAACAGAGATATTTTTCATGATACTGGTTTAGTATTAAGGTTAGTTGGAACACTTAAAGATGTGTCATCTTGCGGAGTCAATGAGGCATCAAAGGTCAAACGTTTGATGAATGTTGTTTTAGATTGTTTGTCTGCCCTCTCAATCTCCGACAAAAATAAAGCACTTTTGGGAGTCCTGTCCTCCTATGGGAGCAAAGGGCTCTGTAGGGATGGGGGGGCTTTTAAAGCTTGGTTTGAAGAGGAGGTGAACATGACGTTCAATTGTATTACACAAAGTGAGGCTATAAACAACATTGATAAAGCAGTGACTGCCATTGCAAGGGTTGCTTTTTTAAACCCGGAAGCCACCCTGCAGAAAACGTGCCACTTGGCCGCAGTGAATCTGGGTGCCCACAAGCTCCTTGGCCAGATCTTGAAGAGCCTGCCAGCACTGTCTTTTGAGGATCAGTCCTCAGATGGGCTAAATATCTTGGCCAGGTGTCTCCTGGAAGCTGCTTGGGACAGCTTTGCCACTGCCAAGGAGGAAAATCAGTTTCTGGAGTTCCTGACATCTCTTATGGAACCGGGAGAAGGAATTGATCAAGAGCCTCCAAGTCCTCTCCTCCAACCAGCCGACGGCATAAAGATATTCGTCCTTCCTTATCTGATAGAAAGTAACTCTGGTATTGACTTTCCTCTCAAAGTTCTTAACAATGCTCTAAAGATGCCAGTGACTGACGATGGGACCAAAAAGCACTGGCTACTTGCCTGTTGCCCATTCCCTCTCATTTTTGCTCTTTCCCAGCTTCTGAATCAGTGCATCTTGTGCTGGGAGGAGGATGTTAATAAAACATTGCATCACATTTCTATTGAAACAAAAGGCCTCCTAATTGAGACATTGGACATGGTTTGTGATGCTATGGAACAGATAATTTCTGTAAATCCAGAGACATGGTCAACATCTGTTTGTTGGTTGTACAGAAAAACTGAACGATTGGACTGGACTGTGCGCCTGCGGTTAAAAAGCATTTTTGGGGGCCATTTTAAATATGAGGTGCCTGCCACGTTGTTTGAGGTCTGTGACCTCTCTGACGATGGTTGGTCACCACTTGACCTTCCACAGTATGGTCCAGGCACTGGGCTGCTTGCCTGGATGGAATGTTGTTGCATCTCTACTCATATGATGGAGCAGATGCTGTCCCACCTAACGATTGATGCTAAAAATGTTGAGGACGTCAACATGTTCAGTAAAGGCTTTCTAATTGCACTGATCCAGGTCCTGCCTTGGTGCAGCTCCAGTGAATGGCGAAGACTCAACCATGTAGTGAAGAGCCTTCTGCAGCGCGAATTGCTTCACGTGCCATATACCCTGGAATATGTTCATTACATGCCGCTGCTCAACCTCCGACCTTTTGCCCATCACCTACAGTTCTCTCAGCTTTTGCTGAGGGCCTTTCAGCTGATCTGCAGTTGTAGCTGCTCTGACTGGCTTCCAACAGCAGGATGGAAGTATGTCGCAAGGCAGTGTGCCAGCAGTATGTCAGATATTTTGGAGTCTGTCAGGTGCAAACTCAAAGGCCATGGAGCTCAGAATGCAGACGGAAGTCAGGAAGCCATTTTTGTTGTTGTGCAGCTCTTTTGCCATGTCATTCACATTATGGTAATGATGCCCAGTGGCACCTCCGAGCCTCTGTATTACGTATCCTTGGAGCTGCTTTCCCAGTATGAGACCCTGACAATGGCCAATACCTCTACCTCTGGGTTACTCAGCAAAGTCGATGAAAAGCTTTTCCTCCACTCCATTGCTGAGAATCTGGCCAGCGAAGAGCAACGCTCTGTATTACTGCAGAAAATCAGCAAAATCTGTTGAGTCTTTTTTTTTCTCCCCTCAACCTGCTGGTGTTTGACATTGCAGCAGTTTTATATTGTAAGGACAAGATAAATCTTATTTTGAAAACCCCTAGTGCTGCTATGAGAAACTGTGTTCTTTTCCGATGTGAGAGGTCTTCAGAAGCAATAGAGATTCAAAGTTACCTGGGAGCAACTGCCAGATAATTATCTCAGCAATGAGTTGGTATATAGTCTTAAACTGAGACTGAATCCTGAGTCGTTTACAGCCATCGTCTGGACATCAAATTAGAATGATAAGCCTTTAAAACAGAGTGTACGGTGTATGTGCAAATATCATATCTCTTGAGACTTTAACTCAACTTTTTTTTTTAGGTTACTTTCTTTGTTTTTTTGCCTTTTTAAGGTCCATATGCCACCCCTGAGCAGGCAAAGTGCTGCAAGACCTCTGCCACAGGGAAACATACACCCTATACAGGCATGTAAGAAGGCTCAGTGCAAAACAATGTTCCCTCTGCTTTATTTCTTTTCCTCCATGTGTAGTTAAAGGCTTCTACAGACATTAAAAATCTTCAAAAAGAGTGTGACATTGCTTTTTTTTTCATTTATTCCGCTTATTTTTTAAAAATCGTGAAAGGAAAACATTTATACTGCTGGTCCATTTTATTACAAACAGAAGGTCCAAGCTGTTTGTGTGAATTCTAAAGGAAATTTAGCTTGACATAAGTAAAAGCACAAATACAAATCTGATGGAAGGGTTTGTTCCCCTTCTGTATTTGGACTTGGCAATTATAAGGTAGCTGCAATCATGCGACAGTGAGGGAATGGCAATATTATTCCAAATCAGGATGGTGTGTAGCTTGGAGGGGAGCTTGCAAGTGGTGATAGTCCCGTGCATCTGCTGCCCTTGTCCTTCTAGGTGGTAGAGGTAACTGGTTTGGAAGGTGCTGTCGAAGGAGGCTTGGTAAGTTGCTGCTGTGCATTTTGTGTGTCGTACACACTGCTGCCACTGTGTGGAGGTGGAGCAAATGTTGAAGGTGGTGAATGGGTTGTTGATCAAGCGGACCACTTTGTCCTAGATGGTGCTGAGCTTCTTGAGTGCTGTTGGAACTGCACTCATCTAGGCCGGTGAAGAGTATTCGATCACTCTCCTGACTTTGTGCCGTATAGATTGCGGGCGGGCTTTGGGAAGTCAGGAGATGAGTTTGTCACTGCAGGGTTCCTAGCCTGTGACCTACTTTTGTATGGTAGCATAGTAGTTATGTCACTGGACTAGTAATCCAGATGACTAGCTTAATGATCCGGAGCCCTGAGTTCAAATCCCACCTTATCAGCTGGGGAATTTAAATTCAGTTAGTTAAATAGTGCCTGTTTAGTCCAGATTTTATCTTTAATGGTGACCATGAAATTACCAGGTTGTCATATAAATGTGTCTTTTAAGGAAGGAAATCTGCCATCTTTACCCAGTCTAGTCTACGTGTGACTCCAAATCCACAGCAATGTGCTTGACTCTTAACTGCACTCTGAAATGGCCTAACAAGCCACACGGTTGCCACTGTTAAGGCACATTACCACCGCTGCCTCGAAGGCAATCAGGAATGGGCCTTACCAGCGAAGCCCACATCCTGTGAATGAATTTTAAAAATGGCTGATACAATTAAGTTTCTCATCAATAGTAACCTGCAGGATGGTGATTGTGGGAGGATTCGGCAATAGTAATGCTGTTGAATGTCAAGAAGAAAATGGTTCGATTCTCTCTTGTTGGAGCTGGTGCAAATGTTACTTGCCACTTATCAGCCCAAACCTGAAGATTGTCCAGGTCTTGCTGCACATGAGCATGGACTGATTTAGCATCTAAGGAGTTGCAAATCTGTGCAATCATCAGTGAACATCCCCACTTCTGACTTTACATTAGAAGGTGGTCACTGATGAAGGGGTTGAAGCTGGCTGCACCGAGGACACTACCCTGAGGAACACTTGCTGCAATGTCTTGGGGCTGAGATGATTGGTCTCCAAAAACCACAACCACCTTCCTTTGTGCTAGGTATGACACCATAGGAGAGTTAATAAACTAGGCACATTTTTACCATAATCCAATAGTTGCATAATCATCAATATTGGGAGCAGCTTTTTTAAAATTACAGACCTCCTAATTCATTGAATTTAAATTTCCCTAGCTGCCTTGTTGGGATTTGAACCCATGTCCGCAGTGATTAGGCCAGGTCTCGGGATAACTAGTTTGGTAACTTTACCAATATGCTAACATTCCCTTAGGTGACAGATTGCCTCTAATTATTGGGAAATTAGTAACAACAGGAGACAAACTCAAATTTTACCAGTAAACTGAAGGAGGAAGGTAGAATATTTTAAGTAATTTTTTAAAAATTGAATCTTTTACTACAGGCAGTGACTGCTGTGATGGAACAGTGCTATCAAGTGGCACTTGCTTAGCAATAACCAGCTCACTGTCGCCCAAACTGTTGTTTGGGTTCCGACAGGGCCATGCAGCTCCTGATTATTACATCCTTGGTTCAAACGTGGACAAAAGAGCTGAACTCCTGGGGTGAGGCGAGAGTGACTGCCCTTGACATCAAGGCAGCATTTGACCAAGTGTGGCATCAAGGAGCCCTAGCAAAACTGGAGTCAATGGATATCGGGTAAAACTCTCCACTGGTTAGAGCCATACCTAGCACTAAGTAAGATGGTTGTGGTTGTTGGAGGTCACTCATCTCAGTTCCATGACATCACTGCAGGACTTCCTCAGGGTAGTGTTTTAGGCCCAACCATCTTCAGCTGCTTCATTAATGATTTTCCCTCCACCATAAGGTCTAAAGTGAGGATGTTTGCTGATTGTGCAATGTTCATCATTCATGGTAACTCAGATACTGAAGCAGTCCATGTCCAAATGCAGCAAGACCTGGCCAATATCCAGGCTTGGGCTGACAAGTGACAAGTAACATTTGTGCCACACAAATGCCAGGCAATGACCATCTCTCAAAAAGAGAGAATCTAACCATGAGCCCTTGACATTCAATGGCATTACCATCACTGAATCCCCCACTATCAACATCCTTGGGATTACTATTGGCCAGAAACTGAACTGGACTAGCCATATAAATACTTTGGCTACAAGAGCAGGTCAGAAACGAGGAACCCTGTGGCGAGTAAAGCACCCCTGACTCCCCAAAACCTGCTCACCATCTACAAGGCACAAGTCAGGACTGTGATGGAATATTCTCCACTTGCCTGGATGAATGCAGCTCTAACAACACTCAAGAAGCTTGACACCATCCAGGACAAAACAACCTGCTTCATTGCCACAAACATTCACCGACACTCAGTGGCAGCATTGTACTGCAGGAATTTAACCAAGGCTCCTTCAACAGCACCTCCCAAACCCACAACCATCTAAAAGGCCGAGGTCAACAGTCACGTGGGAACGCCACCATCTGGAATTTCCCCTCCAAGCCAGTCACTATCCTGACTTGGAAATATATTGTGGTCCCTTCACTGTTGCTGCCCTTCCCTTCCTAACAGCACTGTGGGTGTATCTACACTACATGGGCTGCAGTGGTTCAATGAGGCAACTCACCAGCACCTTGTCAAAGGCAATTAGGGCTGGGCAATAAATGCTGGCTTAGCCAGCAATGCCCACATCCCACGAATGAATAAAAAAAATAACATGGATCTATCTGAAAAAGAATAGAAAAAACAGCCATTGAAAATGTAAGGAAGGATGGCACCTCCAAACAATGCAGCACTCTGTCAGTATTGTGCTCAAGTCTCTGGAGTGAAAGTTAACCACTCAGCCTTCTGACGTGGATGCTACCAACTGAACCATGTTGATAGCTTTACTAGATTTAACACCAGATGTATGGTGGAACTTGAGAAAAAAATGATAATTTTCACTAGAATAGAGACGATTAAGAGGAGATTTAAGAGGTGTTCACAATACAGATCATGAAGTGGTAAATAGGGGAGAAGTTACTTCAACTGGTTAGTGGGTAGCTAACTAAAGGATATTAATATCATCACCAATTGAATGAAGGGGTTAGGGAAATTGTTTTACTCAAGAGTTAGGGCATGAATGTCTGATCATAAACTGATGGAAGCGGAAGCTATAACAGCTTTTGAAAAAAGAAGTGAATTAATATTTAAAGGTAACTGGATATGCAGAAAGAACAGGGAGATGGGACTAAATGGGTTAGGCATGAATGGCCTAATAGCCTTCAGTGCTATAATTTCTACTCCCATTTGTGCATAGAAATGTAGTAAAAACCGTGTGTCACAAATCTTTGGTTGTGGAGATATTCATCAACATTGGAAGCCAGTGCAAGAAATCCTTAAGAGCTGTATTAAAACTAAACTATCAGTGAATTTGGATTATGGCATATCCTACCTTTCTACTGACCTTACTGCAAAAGGATGAGAATTTGAGTTGGAGAGATGGGAAATTACTTGCAAAAATGTCCATGGAAGAAATTTCTCATGGCGTTTTGCAAGTTCAAAGTGTGTTCATGGATGCCTATGCTGCAAAAACTAATAGAGCAGCTTGTGAAGATCAATTTGGTCTATTATATTTAGCACTGCGGCAAGCAGTAATGTAGTTTGTATTCATTGAACAAATCTTGGGTATCAAACCAGAGAAAAGTAGGATAAAGAAAGACTGCTCTTGCATTTGAGTCACTGGTTTTGTATTTTACGTCAAGTATGATAGTTACAAGATATTTTTTGTGAATTTGCTTTCAAATAAGAAATCTTCCCCACAGACTTCAAATTGCTCATCTTTTTCTACTCTATTAATCAACTTAATTTCGAAGGAAAAGTCTGTTGAACTGAATTATCACATAATCCTGAATTTTGCAAGCAAGGCACTCATACAGTCACTGTCTTGTCCACCTTGTCTCAATTTGTGATCTGCAATTGAGAGAGGCAGGCTGGAAGCACATAGGGAGGTAGTTTTGCTGAATGACAAAAACATTGAATACAGACTAGACAATAACTCCTGTCCATCTACTGTGCTGGAAGCCTTGCAAAATTACCCCTTTTGTGTGGACATGCCAACAATACAATAAGTACAGTGATGCCCAGTGGTTAAAGGGGAAAAATAGATATTGGTTCCCTTTACCCGCTCTACCCTGCGGACATTGCCTACTTCGTGTAAAGATCGCTAAAGAGTCAATCTTGAAATAAAGCAATTTGTTTATATCATCTGCGTTGGAGAAAACCAACAAATGCACATTCACAATATCAAATGTGCACAGGCCCATTACAGAGCACTGAAGCTTTTAAGTAACTATTGGTAATATTAGTTGGTGTAAAATCTACCAGTGGTACAGAGATGATAAAATGGGCAATCCAAAATCCATGCTATTTAATAACAATCTAAAATCCATGCTATTAAATAACAATGTCCTAAAGATCGGTCTTGAGTAGAGAACAGGCATTACTGAGACGATAATAAAGGACCAGATGCCCATGAAGCCTTGTCTCCTCTGGGAATATATTTTTTTTGAGTCAACACGTTTTGCTTAATTGAGAAGCCTAGATAAATGGAGAAGAGTGCCAAGTTAGTGCAAAGGTTGGAAAACCAATAATGTGAATCAAAAAGTAGGACGGCAATATAATATTTTAGAAATCTGTAGATTTTAAGATGAAGGGAAAACTAAAAGGTAAGGAGTTTCAATCTTGAGGACCTTTGAAAGATTAGTTGAAGGTGTGATCAATATTTTTAGCAAACATGTGACAGCATATTAGGAACTGAGAAGGAATAAGAATGGAAAGTTTGGATTTTTTTTTATTCTTTCACAGGATGTGGATGTCACTGGCTAGCCAGCTTTTATTATTTAGTGGAGTATTTGCCATTGTAGTATTGATAAAACAGGGACAAGAAAGCTTTGACAGGTTGGATGCTAAAAATGAGAGATTGATAATCAAACAAGATTTTTTTCTTGCATTTATGTTGAAAGTAGACAGGAAAGCCACCTGGTAGTGGTATTCAAATCTTGGGTAGATTTGAGAACTGCTGACTGCTCTTTCATCCCGGTGCAACTTTTCCAATGAGTTTCTTTAGCATTGGAGGAGACATTCAATCTCCATTTGGAGTCATAAAGTAAATAAATCAAGATTACTAATAGTCAAGATTATCAATAGATGAAGAAGGGTGAAGCCATTAAAGGTAAGAGAGGATGACTTGCAACATGGATGAAGAAACTGTGCTTTTGGAGAATCGCCCATTGAAGAGCATGGATATTAAAATTTAGTACTTCAACTATCTACACTGGAAGCAGAACGGATTGTATGTATTGATAGCATTTGAAGGAAACCGAACACAAAGCATCATTAGCAACAGCAAATTGGCCTTGCCAGTGATGCCCACCTCACGTGAATGAATTAAAATAAATAAGGAGATTACTAATATAGAGAAAGAACAATGTGACAGAGAATGAGCCCTGAAAAAGCTAGAAGATAAATTATCAATGACCGTAGGCTGCTTTGGATGATCAAGCACCAAGCTTAACTGGAAGCTCCTCTACTGGTAACTTGTTAAGTGCAATGTGTTGGACCCTGTCAAAGTCTGTGAAAATGCCTATGGCACTAACAAAATGTTCAAGGTTAGCATTCTTCAGTGAGGAGATGACCAATAAAATGACCATCCTAAAAACCACACTCATGATCATGAGCCATAGAGTTAACAGCACCTTCTATAAAGGCGATAGGGCATAAGTTAGAAGTATACTGTGTTCCATAAGCACAGCAACAGAAAACCTGTAAAGATCTGCCAAGTTTATGAGGGTGGTGGTCTGTTGTTCTTGGGTGCAGCATCTAATGCTTTAGCCTCTTAAACTTTGAAAAATATACATGTAGGAGAAGAGATCAAGGCGAAAGAAGTACAGGTTCTGAGCGAGGTCTGACATGGTTAAAGCTGGAGCCAAAAGCATCACAAGGTAACAAGCTGACACAATTAAAACCAAAACGTTATTTAATAAAAAATATGCAAAAACATAATAGGCTGAACCTTTACATTTAGTTTAAATGTTGTATCTTCACTTCGGACGGCTTAAGGTACTTGTTGGGTGATAGCTCAGAATGTTCACTTAATCAGTGTGTCCTTTGCAATCAACGACCTGTGAGCATGATACTGATTTTTTTTCTCAAGGTCCCAGTGACTTTATGCAAGTAACTACATTGACAGAAGGGCCTCAGGAACTTAACCAAACAAAGAAACAAGTTGATTCCAGCTTTGTGGAAATAAAACTGGTGTCAGCCTCATTAACGAAAGTTGCACATCGACTTGAGTGGTTCTCAAGGAACCGAAGATAAATGATTAAATGGGAGTTCAAATTGCCAGCACCAAGGAAACTAAATTAGCAAGGGTATCATTTTACCTTTGTAATGAATAAATAACACTTGAAGCTCACAGTACAGGTTAATCATTGCCTCCAGATATGTTGTAACTGTTATCTTATCAACATCACCTATGATTAGTATTTTTCAATTACTTAATTTAATTTTTTGGGCCTTAACTGTTTTAAAAAACCAGAACACTATGGATGACTGGCTGGCAGAAACCATAATATATTTTCAAGTAAGCTACTACCTTAAGGGTTGGTGCTGCCTTGTCCCATGTGTAATAGTTCTGCTAGGAATTGGGTTGCTCACATCTTGCCTGATGGCTAACAATGCAGCTTACATTATGGCCTAACTCAACCGATTAACAGCAATTATCAAATGCCCTTTAAGTACTAAAGACCAGAGCAAAATACTCTTGTTTGCTGGAAAATTTGAAACAGGAAGTACAACATGCAGGAAACACTCAGCAGGTCAGGCTGCATCCGTAGAGAGACAAACAAAAGCTCATGTTTCAATTCTGATATAAGGTCATTGATCTGAAACATTCATTCTGGTTCTCTCCAAGGGTGTCGCCTGACTTATTTCCAGCATTTTCTTTTAATTTCACTTTTAGGCACTGTTGTTCTCATAATCGTTGATTTTTAACACACTACTTGTCACCTTAAACTGTTGCATTTTATATTCTTGAATTGTTAACATTTGTCATTTGCATAACTTACAGGTGTCGAACATGATAGGAACTTTAATTACTTGTATTAACACAAAAATACTTATGTATAAAGGTTTTATACACAAGGTACTTTATATCCTGTGCTGGGAGTATCAATGCTGTATTGTAAAATTGCTTGCAGCTGTATTTTAGATTGGTGTATCACATAAATCCTGCAATTTAAAAAAATATGTTTTGATAGAATATGAATCCTTTAAGTACAATGAGTCCCAGAGACAGATGTTTAGTACAGCTACATCAGAGGTGCATTGCCATTCGGACAATGTGTTAATTTCACTGCAGAGTGAATTCTGGAAATTGTATAGAAGCTGGGAGTTAACGTGTAGAGCTGCATGATTGAGATTTTCCCACGAGTACTTTTTAAAATTCATATGTACCCCATTTAGACACAGGTAACTTGAGCTGCAACAGACACATTACTGGTAGGATAGTACTACCATCACGGAAGTGGAAGAACAGGCAGCACCCAACACTGCCATTGATAGGGAATTCTATCAAATTACAGACAGTGTAATCTAAGACAAGAAGGCACTCCCATCCCTTAGAAGCATTTGGGAGCGAAATTGACAAGTAACTATTTCATGTTCTGAAGTATGTGATCATTACACTACATAATATTGTGCACTTTTCTAGAATTTTACAATCCATTCTTGATGGACTGAGTCTGTACTGAGATAAAAACAAAAAAACTGCGGATGCTGGAAATCCAAAAGAAAAACAAAAACAGAATTACCTGGAAAAACTCAGCAGGTCTGGCAGTTCTGTCGAAGGGTCATGAGGACTCGAAACATCAACTCTTTTCTTCTCCGCTGATGCTGCCAGACCTGCTGAGTTTTTCCAGGTAATTCTGTTTTTGTTTTTGTTTTGAGTCTGTACTGATGTGGTTTTCAGTGCATGGTTTGTCCAGTCTTTTGCAATTTTATAATGATTAATAAATTATATTTTGAGTACACAGGGTAATAGCAACTGACTTAAGTTTTATTTTAAAGGTCCCGAGGGAAGGTGCAGCTGAGGCCCTTATAGCCTACCTCTCATGCTTCTGAACTCCGTTTGAGCCATCATCGCTGCTGCCCGGTTGCTATCTGAAACGTGTCCATCTGAACTTGCTGAAAGGATTTTTTGCGCAAGTAGATTGGTCCAAGCTCAGTGAGGTTTTGGGGTTGCTTTCTGCTTCTTCATGCAAGTGCCGTGTTTTATTGAAGAGTGGGCTTCTACTGGGGACAATGCTGGACCAGTTTTTAGGCTAGGGATTGAATGGAACAATAGCAAGTCTTGAGGGAGAATTTCATGCAGGGACTTAAGGACAAGTAAACAAATGCAGACTAATACTTCCAGGTATTCATGATGGGGCCAGGATTAGTCTGGAGTCTCCAGGAATTGAAGATCAATCTCCAGGACACTGCTGTGTACAATCCTGGAGAAAAATCATAGGGACGTTAAAAAAAATAGCTTTTTAAAAAAATTCTTTGAACGTTTTTCACCACCAGATATAAAAAAAATATTGAAAATGGGGATAAAATTGGCTGGAAAGCAAGCATCATCCAATTGGGTAATTTGTTGCTTTCCAATTGGTGCAGGAAGGCAGTGTATCACAAGGATGGATGTGTTGGCCGACGAATAGCTGGAGTGTGGGAGCAAGTCATGTGATGAAACCTCCAGGAATACATTGCATCACAGTTGGCAACTGTAATACAAAGGCACATGGACAGGTGAGCACAGGCTCAGGATTGAGAAGGGCAAATTTAAGACAAGTGTCCAGATGTATTTCTTTATATAGCAGGCCATCAACAGCTGGAACAAGGTTAACAGAAAAGTCTGGGGGGTGGGGGGGGGGGGGAGAGAGATCAAAACACTGGATGTGAAAACATGGTACGGTTTGTTATTCTGGAAAAATGAGATGAAATGGTTCAAGAAGTGTCATTCGAACCAATCTACACAAAAAGCATGTCACCCATTGTATTGGTTACATTCTAATTACATGCCGAGGTGAAATGATATGGGAGTATTTGGTCATGGCAAATACATGTACTTTTGTGGTTTGACTATGGTACACATATTTGTGATTAACAATCATTGTGAATAAATCCCAGTGAGCTATTATTTAAACTGTGGCAGGAAACATTTACTGGAATCAATTCAGCGATGGAGCTCCCATCTCTTTTGGTTTA
The DNA here is from genome assembly GCF_017639515.1 of Carcharodon carcharias. Taxonomy (NCBI): domain Eukaryota; kingdom Metazoa; phylum Chordata; class Chondrichthyes; order Lamniformes; family Lamnidae; genus Carcharodon; species Carcharodon carcharias. The sequence continues at coordinate 157,142,390 of NC_054476.1, read as the reverse complement.
CATTTCTGAGTGGTGCAGCTGATGTATTTGTGAAAGTGAAGAATGGCATTAGCTTCGAGTTGGATCTTTATAGTGTAGGGGAATGTGAAAGGGCTGCTTGGAAATGTGCGTGTTTTTTGTTGTCCTATTAGAAAATAAACCTTTTATTAAAAAGAAAAGGGTCCAAACTACATGGAGTCAGGTTTTACATTCAATCAGGTACTGTCTTTTAATGAAGTTCAAACTAGTTTAAAACATCGTAAAGAACTGAGTTTATAACCTTAAATTATTCAATAAACCACAATAAACTTTATAAAATATGTATTAAATAGAATCTTTTATCATTATCAAAAGGCAAATAGGGGTAATTTTACAGGTCCCTAATGCCAGGAGGGAATATGTACCAGAAATTCGGGTGCATGTGATTTTCTGACAGTGCAGGCAGTGTGTGTGTGGGCACAAATTTCCCAATTTGCACTTGCAACAGATTAAGGCCGGCTGGACTGGTAAAATTGCCCCAGCATAAAAAATGTAATACTTCCAAAACAAAATAATGCTCAGCACAGCTCCACAAGGAGGTCACTGCCTTGCGTGTGGGGACAGCAGTAGCGGCATCTTCCTTGCCGTCATGTCACTCTGCCTTCATGCTCCTTGCCTTCCGGATGATCAGAGTGAGCCAGTAAACTTGAGGAGCCATCAGTATGGCGTTGCCCAAGGTGCAGTGGAGGGGGATGTGGAAGGGGACCCGGTGGGCAGGGATGCCGTACTGCTTGCCATAGGCCCAGTACATGTAGGGGAACACGAGGATACGGCAGAAGAAGAATATCACCAAAATGATGGCACCGTTGATCTTGTACAGCAACGTGTTCTGCTTTCTGAACTGTTTACAAAAATAAAAACAAAATAGGTTATTATAGGTTTCTGTGCCTTGAAATAACACATTGCATAATTTTTATTCCTTCTCTCATTGATACTAACCCGGCTAAGTAATTTGGCAAACGAGACAAATGGTGTGCTCAGCTCGGCCAAGAACAGACAACCCAGGAAGAAATCCCCGAGGCCCTTTCTGTAGTACTGCAAATTAAAACAAAAGTTCTGGTGTTAAAACATGGTGAGCGGATTGGCACTGCAGTTTGTTGAACAAAAACATTGTAATCTTCAGCGGAATTGGCTGGTGCAGTGGGTTAGTAGACTTTTGAGTTTTTGACTTGTGTTTGAATCCGCCCGTAACTGGTGGAGCAAAGCGTCTTGACCCTTTATTGGCCTTAAGCAAAATCAACAAGTCAGTCAGCACTCTTGTCCCACCCAAACTATTAACCTTCACTAACTTGTCTTTTATTCTCCAGTGCTGACTGATCTTTTGTATATATCTGTCTTCTACTTCAGATTTCCAGTATTGGCATTTTTTTTCTTTAAGTTAGTTCCAATGCAATTTCTAGACAGTACAGGGTCTACAGGAGAAACACACCCACAATCCGATCATCACTGGCCGTCTCACTCAGGCTTTTGAGAAGTGGAAAGTTCATGTTATAGGAGGAATGTGTGCTTTAAGGTTGGGTGTGAAGACGCTTAGATATGAAAAAGTAAAGGCAGCTTTCTAGCTGGCTTGAGCGTATTCTGTACTGGCACTGAGTACAGTAGTTGGGAAGTGCTCCATTTTGCAACGCCTCAGGCAGAATTTTGCCCTACGTGTGCGGGCTTGGTGGAGCGGGCAGGAGCCAATTAAGGCTCGCCCAGCGCGAAACCGGAGCGGCAGTGCTGAGCGCTGCCTCTGCAGGGCGAGAAGGGCAAACTGGGCGAGCGTGACCATCGCACATGCACACGAGTACGCGCTACATAATCTCCCTGAGGCGGAGGGACGGTTGCCTCAGGGAGATGAAGATATATGAAAAAATGTCATTAAAAAAATAAAAATGCAATAAAACACGTCCCACACGTTATTAATGAAAAAGTAACGTTTTTATTTGATTTTTATTTGCTTTTGTAAAACCCCATCCCGCCCGTGGATGAGGTTTCCAAAAAAAAAGTGCAAAGGCCGCTTGGCCTTTTCGCCAGCCTGCCCACCGTTTTTGGTTAGACGGGCAGCGAAAAATTTATTTTAATTAACTTTTTAATGGACTTGACAGGCCTTTTAATTGTCAGCGGGCGTGCTGCTGATTCTGGCCCGCGTCCGCTGACTGAAATATCACGCGAGTGCGCAACGTCATCTGGTGTTAATTTGCGCTCGATCGAGTCGGGCGCCCGCCCGCCCGCCAAGCCAAAAAACGTTACCCCTTATATTTATATAGCGCCGTCAACGCAATGAAACATCCTAAGGCACTTCACAGGAGCGTCATACCACCAGGGGCTTTCGCCGCATGCGCGCGAAAGGGCAATGAGGGCTGCCTCAGGGAGATTAAGTAGAAAGTAAAAGTTTTTAAATAATAAAGTAAAAAAAAAAATATGATTTAAACATGTCCCCCTCGTGTGACAGTGTCACTCACATGAGCTGGGACGTGTTTGTGAAGTCAAGAAAACGCATTCGTGTATTTTTACACAAGCTTCAGGAAACCTCATCCCCATCCCGCCCGTGGATGAGGTTTCCCGAAAAACGCCAAGGCCGCTTGGCCTCTTTGCCCGTAAGGCCGGATGGGCAGCGTGGTTGACTAATTGCTTTTTCAACGGCCTTAATAGGCCCCATTGACAGTCCGGTGGGCATGCAGCCACCTCTGGCACGCACCCGCCCAACAAAACATCGAAATGACCCGCGATGAGGTCAGGACGCACGCCTGACGTCAGCAAGGGTCATGTTAAGGGTCGGCGTGTCGGTCCCGCCCCCGCATGCTGACGGCAATATTCTGCCCCAAGCAACGACACCGAGCCACGCAAGGTGATATTGGGTCAGATGACCAAAGGCTTGGTCAAGAAGGTAGGCTTCAATGACGGTCTTAGCGGAGGTAAGCGAGGTAGAGCGGCAGAGGGGTATAGGGTGGGTGTTCCAGAGCCCGAAGGCTAGGCGGCTGAAGGTGCATCCACCAATGGCGGAGCGATCCAAAATTGGGGATGGACTCGAGGCCAGAATTAGAGGCGTGCAGATATCTCAGAGGACTGCGGGGCCGGAGGAGATCACAGAGATAGGTGGGCACAATGCCGTGGAGGGGTTTGAAAAAAAGGATGAGAATTTTAAAATCAAGGAGTTGCCCGATTGGGAGCCAGTGTAGATCAGTGAGTACAGGGGTGATAGGCGAACAGGACTTTCCAGCACTTGTATTCTTTTAAAATCTATTACTGGATGCCCTTAAATCTAGGTCCTGTTTTATTTTAATGCAATGCTTTCATGAGTTTTGTAAGACTAATGTGTAATTGACCATGCAATATTTGGCTCAACCAGTATATATGCACATACATATCCAGAAGGCATATTATAAAACCCTCTTTTCTTGGTAAAACCAATGACACCTTTGTTGTCACATGTCCAAAGCTTGGTTGCAAAGGCTAATACCATAGTAAATACAACACAGGAGGAACTGGAGGTGACAACACACAACATGAGCTACCTCAGGGGAGACCAACGGCAATGTAAACTGGCAGTCTGTATTAGTGGTAACATGTAACCGAGTGATTACTCGAGGTTTTACAGCTTTAGTTGTACTCTTTAAGTCCAATATGACATCGAAATGTACTCAAAATGCCATCATTCTCTGGTCGTGAGGTTCTGCCATGTTATGCTAGAGTCTGAATGTTGAATGTATTTGTATGGAATTCCTTTCTGCTATTTGAAGGGGGTGCTTTGAACGGGTGGTGCAAAACTTGGGGAGGTGGGGTGAAGGCCAAGGACAGAGGTCTGTGACTTCCTGTCCAGAGTCTGTGACCTGTGTGGGAGAGGGGCAAACTGCTCTTGGCTCTCTGACAATATTGTCTTGTAGTCATTGGCTATGATTTCGCTGAACGTGGGATGGTTATCACTTGAATTCCGCACACACCAGAATCATCCCATTCTATCACAGCTAAATTCAGCAACGAGGTGTGTGGGTGTGAACCTTCATCCCACTTCTACATCGCTGGTCTGTTTTGAAATTTATTATTTTTTTTTACTGTTCACCTCATCACACACCGTGTATGATTTTGGTAATCTTCAGTAATTTAGTGAAGGCTTTCAGGGCACTGTAAACTTAAAAAGTAGGGCAGGGGGAGCAGAGTTCCACATCTTTCGATGAGCCAAGTAGCTCAGTGACTGAACAAATCCGAGGTATCCACCTCCAAATTTATACAGATAAAATGATTAACCTGCCTGTTCTAGTATTCCAGAGAACTGCCAAAGTAAACATACAAGGAAGCTTGTTCTCAAACCATGGTAATTACTTGATAGTAACAAGAATGTTGGCTGGAGGAAGGCCGAAGAAGAAAGCTGATTTTGGATTAGAAGGTCTATTTGCATTTAGTGACATAACAACCGCTCCAAAGTGATTCATTGGCCAGGTTTCTTCAGCTGGCGTGCAGGGGTGGGCCCAACACCCTGGCACGTAACATGGCGCCTGATAACGTCGGGCATGCGCCCCGAAGTCATCGGGGATGTTTTGTTCGGTGGGCGCGCGCCGGAATCCGCTGCGCGCCTGCCCGCCAATAATTGAAAGGCTCATTAAGGCCATGAACTCGATAATTAATTTCAAGTTCACGCTGCCCGTCCAACCTTACGGTTGGCGGGCAGGCTAAAAGGCCAAGTGGCCTTGCCGTTTTTTTAGGAAACCCCATCCTCGAGCGGGATGAGGTTTCCCAAAGCTTTCGCGAATGAAATAAAAGGGTTTTCAGAAAAATAAAAACAGGTCCCGTCTTAAGTGACGCAGTCCCATGAGGAGACATGCTTCAATATATTTTTATTACATTTATTTATATTTTTCAAAAGCGCTTCAATCTCCATCAGGCAGCTCCGTGCCTCAGGGGGAGACTGAAGTGCTCTTCCGCGTGCACGCCTGGCCCCGACTCTCCCTCCTTCCCTCGCCCGCACGGGTAGCGCAGAGCAGCTCCACGACCGTCCCCACCCGTTCCCTCCGAGCCCGCCCAACGTGGGAAGAATTCTGGCCATTGTGTGTGAGGTGCTTTGGGAGGTTTCGGAGAGATTTAATAAGATGCCATTTAAATGTTTCTGGTGCCCAGTGGCTCAGCTGGTTGACCACACCGACTGGGCACTGACCGGAGTTGTACTCTCTAGGCCAGGGGTTCCCATGGCCCCAGGATGAGATTTTTGCCGGGGGGGAGCAAGCTGCGAAGCAGCAGTGGTGGCTGTGGAGCTCAGACTGAGTTGTGACAGCTGCGAGGCCCCTTCAAATGTTGGTGTTTTTTATTCTGTCGGTGAGCACGGTTTAATTGTATGTTCTCTGAGGCTTGATCGCTGCTAATAAACACAGCCTGTAAAAAGGTGGTCCTTTACTTTTTTCAGGGCAAGCCTAGCAATTTTAAATACCTCCCTCCCCAACTCCCACTAACCCCAACCAGCTCAACAACTCTCTAACCACCACCTCCCTCCTCAACAGCACCCCCCCCAATTTTCACTGGGGTCACACAAGATGTTTCATTGGGGTCACATTGGGGCCTAGGCTCTATCCTTAGTCTGTCAGCTGTGGCTTAGTTCGTAGCACTTTCCTCTCTGAATCACAAGATTCCGGGTTCAAGTCCCACTCCAGGGCTTGAGTGCAAAAATCAAGGCCGACACTCCAGTGCTGTACTGAGGGAGCGCCGCACTGTTGGCGGTACTGTCTTTTGCATGAGATGTTAATCCATGGCTTGCCTGCTCGGGTGGATGTAAAAGTTCCCATGGCACTATTTCCAAGAAGAGTTACCCCTGGTGTTGTGGCCAATATTTATCCTTCAATCAACATGACAAAAAACAGATTATCTGCTGTTTGTGGAAGTTTGCTGTATGCAAACTGGCTCCCTACATACAACAGTGACTACACTTCAAAAAGCACGATTGGTTGTAAAGCACTTTGAGATGTCTGGTGGTTGTGAAAAGCGCTATATAAATGCAAGTCTTTCCTTCATTTGTACTAAACCAGCCAATCTCAGCGAGGGTGGTTGTCGGGGCATTGGATTTGGCCTCAATTGTCACTGAACTAGGAATGGGGTTGGGGAGAGGTCAGCCAGGGTCTCCACTCCTGACTGCCGCTTGGTAAAAGCTCAAAGGGGATTGGGCTAAACTGTGATACCTGCCATGCTTAATCTGCATGTTGACTGTACCTGGGTCAACCGTTGAAATTAGGTGAGTTACTGGTGCAAAGGCTCAACAGGGAAGGACCACAGTCTAAGGCCCTCCCACCACAGCTTACCAAGAAGCTGGAACCAGCGTAAAACCCATCAGGCTATATGCACCAGAGGGTGTTTGACATGAAATGGAAATATATATTGCAAACGTAGCATATAATTGTAAGTGCAGTGAGGCACTTCAGAGCCACATGCTAATGCTGAAAGAAATTGAATTGTTTTGCAATTTAATGTACTATTACAAATTTTATGAGAAAAGTATATTGAAAAAATAGGTGAGGCACTGGAGGGTGCCTGAGGAAATAGGTGTTGGCAAAGTACCATAAGTGTTAACAGGAGCAAAGAACTTTGCAAAGTGAAATAATTAAGCATAAATCTCTTGATGTCAACAAGAGCTGAGCTGGGAGGTATTTAACTGATTGACTGCATGGAGAGTGGGAGAGAAACTAAATGAAGAACTATTATGTTAACTATGGTAGTGTGTACTATGAATCCTCTTGCCAGCATTTCTGTTTAGGCATGCTGGTGAGCACAACATGTCACCCTCCTCATTCTCCACACTCAAATAATGTCCCAACGTTAACAAATTGCAAAACAACATTGTGCTTTCACAACGGGGATACTCATCTTGCATAACCCAGCTTTGTCAGTTTGTTTTTTAAATGCATGTGCTTGGTCGAGCGAAGAGATTTTCACAGGGAGAAGAAAGGTCTGGTTGGACTCGCTGATTAGCTGGGCATCCGTTTTACAGGCTGTATTTTCTATGTAAACATCAGCTATGCCAGGTGGTGGTTTATTGCACAAGTTAAAACACTGACTCTGTCTGCTTAGCTTAATTATTGTTTCCTTAGCTTCTACTGACGTTCTCCATTTTCCACTTCACCTTATTTCGAAATCATGTCTTCCTCTCCCACACTGCGACTTTTTTTTCACTGTGGGTGAGTTTAATTAGTCTTTGCTCAAACATCGTGTCCCAGTGCTATCCTGTATCCCATCCCTTCCCAATGCACTGATGTCCATTGTCTAGTACTCAAAAGTGAGGTAGGGTAAGAACAATGAACAAAAGTGAGACGCAGTGCTCTGACTGTGATCTTGCCAATGTTTTTTGCAGAGCATTAGTATTATCAAAAACAAAAACAGAAATACCTGGAAAAACTCAGCAGGTCTGGTAGCATCGGTGGAGAAGAGTACAGTTGACGTTTCGAGTCCTCATGACCCTTCAACAGAACTAACTAAAAATAGGAAAGGGGTGAAATATAAGCTGGTTTAAAGGGGGGGGAGGTGTTGGGACACGAAGAGCTAGTAAAGGGCCAGTGATAGGTGGAGATAACCAAAAGATGTCACAGACAACAGGACGAAGAGGTGTTGAAGGTGGTGATATTATCTAAAGGAATGTGCTAATTTAAGGGTAGAAAGCAGGACAAACAAGGTACAGATAGCTCTAGTGGGGGTGGGGTGGGGTGAAGAATACTAAAAAGGCTAAAAGGTAGAGATAAAACAATGGGTGGAAATACATTTAAAAGTAATGGAGATAGGTGGGAAAAGAAAAATCTATATAAATTATTGGAAAAAATAAAAAGGAGGGGGAAAAACGGAAAGGGGGTGGGGATGGAGGAGAGAGTTCATGATCTGAAGTTGTTGAACTCAATATTCAGTCCAGAAGGCTGTAAAGTGCCTAATCGGAAGATGAGGTGCATTGTAAATAAACTTAATGTTTCCACCCAAGAAGTGTCTGCTGATCAACTCTATCATTAATAGTACAACTTGACTACCCTACAACAAACTGGCGGTGAGGATAAAACAGGGTTGAACAGAAGGAATCAAGTTAAAAAGAAATCAGCACTGTACCTCGCCCAGTGATTGTAGTAGCAAGCTCTGTTAGAATTGAAGAAGTTATCCCCTCTCAAAATGCCACAATTTGGGAAAATTGATCCTTTTGAGCCAGCTGCAGACGATTGGTCTCAATATATAGAATGCCTCACATTCTTTTTTCAAGCGAATGAGATTCCGGAGGAGGAGAAGAGGCAAGTGATCCTCTTAAGTACTTGTGGGAGCAAAACCTACAGTTTGATTTGAAGTTTGATGGCACCCTGTGCCCCAGATTTGAAACATTTCGATGAATTGATGGACTTCGTGAAGGGTCACTTTCAACCAAAGCCCTCAGTCACGATGCAGAAGTTCAGGTTTAATTCACAAAATAAAGCCCCAGGTGAGACAATTGCATGCTACTTGGCAAATTTGAAGCAGCTAACGGAACATTATGAGTTTGATACAACTCTGAATGACATGCTCAGAGATCATTTAGTATGTGGTGTGAAAGAGGACACTATTTAGAAAAGATTATTGTCCGAAGTGAACCTGGATTTCAAGAAAGCGCTAGAGATAGCGCTGGCCATGAAAAGCTCAGTAAGAGATTCAAAAGCAAAAGAGGGTGCGCAAAATGGTGCTGTCCTCTACACTGGGTGGGAAATCTCAGCCGAAAGAGGTGTGAGAAAGCAAGCCTGCCGAGAAGCGGGAAACAGACCCCGCTAGTCAAAGAATGAAGAAAAATAACTGAGCAGCGAAATCAAAGAATAACTTTAACAAAGGTGGAAACAATCAGTATTTTACCGATTGACAGTCTAAAAAAGTTGAATGCTACTATTGTCATAGAAATGGACATATAATGAGGCAGTGCAAGGAAAGATTCAAGCAGGCTTGTAAACAAAAGAAGAAGCCCAATGAAATCTACAACGTAGAAGAGCCGGAAACAACAAATTCAGACATTTACACGTCGTTTAATCCAAAAGTTGGAAAGACAGAACCAATATTTGTCACAGTGAAAGTAAATGGCAAACCTGTTAGAATGGAAGTGGACACAGGAGCCTCCACTACAGTAATTGAGGAACATCCCTTCAGATATCTGAATGTCTGATCATCAATTAAGTTTAGAAGAAACAGCCAACTAGCTAAAAACATATCCAAGTGAAGACATTCGAGTAAAAGGCATAAGCACAGAACTGTCCATTAGGGAAGCTAACCGGCAAAGCTACCAGTGTTAGTATTGAGAGGCAGAGGACCAAGCCTTCTGGGGCAAAATTGGCTAAGGGAGATCAACCTGATTGGCCACTGGGATTCCAAAAGGATGCTGGAAGCATTCCTGTTTTGAAAAAGGAGTGTGTAAGGACTCAACAACCTGAAGAAATGCAGGCTGTCTTAAACCAAAAGCTAGAAGGAACTCAAAGAGACCCTGCTTGATGACAGAGTTCGAGATGAGGTGAGCAACCTTCGCAGGGAAAAAGGAAACCTGCTGAAAGACCTTCACATACTACAAGCTTCCCTCAGGTCAAAGTTTGTACCTCTGGAAGAGTATGAAGAGAAACAGAAAGAATTCTCTGACTAAACTGAAGAACCGAGTTGGCAGAGAAGACACAACAATGCTCAATTTTCCAGGAGGCAGCAAACAAATACAAAAAAAGAGATGGAAGAGCTGAAAAATCAGCTAAATGAAGCTAAAGAGGCTTTGAGGCAAAAATCACAGAATTTTCCAAGAAGCAGACAGATACTGAAATTTTGGCAGACTCAGCCAATGAGCTCAGACAAGTTGAGCTTGCATCTGAGAGAAGTTTGGCCAATAGTGAAGTTAAAAAGGCCAAGATTAAAGTCTAAGTTAGAGAGAAGATACAGAAATACTAATAGGGCCTTAACTCTGGCAGCATACGAATACACTTTCATACATAGGCCTGGTAATCAAATTGCAAATGCCAATGTCCTTAGTCGTTTGCCTTTATAAGAAAATGATGAGCACGTCCCAGTTCCACAGGAACTTGTTCTCCTGTTAAATTTTTTAGAGTCCTCACTGGTATGTGCTCGAAAGATCAGAGACTGGACAAGTTGGGACCCAGTCCTATCTCAAGTATGAGAACAAGTGTTACATGGTTGGTCACAGGAACCCGTATCTGACAGAATGAAACCGTACTTCAACAGAAGACATGAAATAACCAGCCAGGATAGTATCTTATTGTGGGGAACACGAGTGATAGTTCCTCCAAAGGGAAGGGAGCCACTTTTAATTGAACTACACAGTGCCCATCCAGGAACTGCCCGAGTGAAGACCATTGCACGCAGCTACCTATGGTGGCCAGGGATGGATGGCAAAATACAAAGTTTAGCAAAGCACTGTGTGCAGTGTCAGCAACTGCAAAGGTTTCCAGTGACAGCTCTGTTACACCCATGGGAGTGGCCAGGTAGACCCTGGGTGCGGTTACACATTTACTACGTTGGACCTTTCCTGGGAACAATATTTCTGCTCATTGTCGATGTCCATTCAAAATGGTTGGACGTATATGAGGTGAAGTCACCAATGTCAGCCGCTACAATTGAGAAACTACGTCAGAGTTTTGCCATTCATGGACTACCAGAAGTAGTCGTTTCCGATAACGGCACGGCATTTACGAGTGTTGAGTTTCAATAGTTTATCAGCCTCAACGGTATCACTTATGTGAAAACTGCACCATACTACCCTTCCTCAAATGGACTGACCGAAAGGGCAGTTCAAACATTCAAGGCATGCATGAGAAAGCTAACTGGCAATTCCTGGACAACCAAGCTAGCACGCTTTCTTTTTCATTACAGGACCACCCCTCACACAACAACAGGTGTCACACCTGTGGAGTTATTGTTGAAACCCCGTCTCAGGACGAGATTGAGCTTAATAATGCCGAATTTCGAGGGGAAAGTGGAAAGGAGTCAGGGAAGTCAGAAAACTAGACATGACTAGTATTGTCACGAGAGGAAATTTACTGTAGGAGAGCTGGTATACGTGAAGAACTTTGGGGGAGGACCAAAGTGGTTACCAGGTGGAATCAGTGCAGTGACTGGACCTCTATCTTACCACGTGGAGGTGGAAGGCTGGATCATCCATAAACATGTGAACCATTTAAGGAAAAGAGAGACAAATCACCAAGATTTGATTCCACCAGTGATCATGACCAGGTCTGCATTTCCTGTTGAGAATACTCAGCCCAAGACTCTCATGTCTGATGTTCCTATAAGAGTTGAGGATACAGAACTGCAAGTGCCCACCAAAGCAACTGATGATCAGGCAACTCCGGAAAAGGAGGTTCCTGACAAATAATCTGAAGTTGTAGAACTGAGACGTTCCACATGTACCAGGAAACCACCTGAAAGACTGAATTTGTAAATTCATTACCAAGTGTAAATATTATGTTGGCTTGAAAAATATGTACTTGTAAATACAATATGTATAGCTGAGTTAAAGGGGGAGGAATGTAGTAATTATGGTTTTATTTAGTGTAATGTACCTTTAAGAATAATACTTGCTAGGCAAGATCACATGATCTGTAGTAGCCAATAAGAGAGTAGTGCAGGCTACCTCAGCAGTCAGTGTAGAGATAGAGTTGGAGTTGAAAGCATATGTGTAGTTGCTGCTGAGTACGTTGTAAATAAACTTAATGTTTCCACCCAAGAAGTGTCTGCAGATCAACTCTTTCATTAATAGTACAATTCGGTCACCCTACAACAGTGAGTATTCAAAATAGAGAATGAGTTGGAAGGCTTTGTATTGCAGGAATTTTATCACCCCTTCAAACCCAACCCACCGTCAGGCATGAGTGCCAGGAAATTACTGTACGCTAGAAAAAATGGCCTTTATCCAGGCCAGTCATGTGTTTGGTAAATTGTCAATATTTTAAAGCTGCTCATGTCTGCTTGCCCCTGTTGCACGTTGAAAATCAGTGGATAAATTCCCAGCTCATTCAGCCAAGTCTACCGATACTCAATGCAAGCTGCCACCTGACTTCTACTTACTGTAAAGGAAGGATTGGAGGCAAATCCTATCTGTGGGTCGCTGGTGACGGTGGAGCTGGCCATTTCCTGCTCTTATTTCTACAGATCATCAAGACGGAAGCCTTGGTTTTGGTCTTTTCCAGTTCTGAGATTATTGGAAGGACCCCTATTTCCATAAATTTGCATATAAACTCATTATGATGCAGTTAACTAAATGATGAGCACGGTGATTGATTGAGGTAAGATCAGTTGCAGCCCCAGAATCAGTGCAGCAAAGTATATGTGCCTTTCAGTTGCTCAGCTGTAGCACATTTCCTTCAGACGTTCTCTAAATGATTGGCTATAGTGAAGCATTTTGGGAAGCTTTACTACACTAAAGGAGATATGTAGATGCAAATTATTGTTCTAGTGCCCCTAGACACAGGACTAGGGAGAGAAATCTTCGACACCAGTGCTTCTTTCTGTTTCTGGGCCCCTTATCCCAACCTCCCCATCACATCCTTCCAGTGCCCACTGCCCAGAATTGGGAACCATAGTCACAGTGAGGTCGAAATGTTTTATCCAGGTTTAGCTTTTGTATTCTTGTAAATTATTGTAAACTTCCTGGCTTTTGTACCCTGTGCCTCGATTTATAAAGCCCATTAAAAGCTTAGGTTTCGATACAATATGCTTTACAACCATGGCTTTGTCAGACAATTATACACAACTAAGTCATTCATATTACGCAACCATCTCCGCTTCTTTCAACCTGGCCCTGTGCAATATCCGGACAGCAACATCCAAAAGACCTGAACCACAAGCACCGCAAACAACAATCCCATGTACAAATGAAAATATCTTGAACTAATAATGACAAATTCTATTGCCACACGACTCTTAGTTTCACTTCCAAGTTTAAAACTGGCAAAACCTTTCAGTCAATTAGCACCAACCAATAACAATATTTCTATCCATACAGGTGGGCTTTGTTAACAGAAAAGTTATAGCTTACATTGAGTGATAAATGTTTTTTCATTTTAAATTGAAACGAACCACACTTACAAATGCCCAATATAATAGGAGAACAAAGTACTGCAGATGCTGGAAATCTGAAATATAAACAAAAAATGCTGGAAATACTCAGCAGGCCAGGCAGCATCTGGAGAGAGAAAGAGAGAGTCAACACTTCAGATCTATGATCTGCACTAGTTCTGAAGGGTCACTACCTCTGTTTCTCTCTGCATAGACACTGCCAGGCAGGTCGATCATTTCCAACACTTCCCATTTCTATTGGAGCAAAAATAACTCCTTTTTCCATCCCTCTAAAAAGCAATCGGACTTCTTGTGAGCCTCTCATTCCCCCTTCAGCAAGAAACCCAGCAGCAGCTGCCTGGGATCTAGTTTGGCACAACATTAAAGATGAATTTCAAACAAAGTTAAGACATGAAGAAAACATAAAACAACAAAGTCAAAGCAATGAATTCATCATTTTAAAAATGAGTAATTAATAAAAATAATCATGAAAAAGTGCCAAATAGCAGCGCTAACTAATAAAACCTTTTTGGCCTTTTTATTAAAGAAGCAGAGCTAGGGAAGGACAAACTAGGCCCAAAGTCCGGGTCACCAGGGAAGGGACCGGGGTCGAGCTAAGGAGTTGGATTTAACTAACACCGACTTCGTATTCGCCTCTGGTGCCTCACACTCCTAGCTGGCCTCAGTGGAATTCATACGAAAGTGGGGGTTGGAAGCGGGTTTCTTTTCAGCCTGGGTGTTCCTCCTCACCTGGCCTGGTTTGTGGGTAGGTTTGGGAAAGGGTGGATGGGTTGGAAAAGGGTGCGTGCAAATGTGTCCCCAAACCAAGCAGCCTCTGTGCGTTTGTGTGTGCGTGTGTCCGGTTCATTCCCAATTTCAGGGTTTTCTCTCTCTCACACGCACTCACTCTCTCACACACATTCTCTCTCTCTCTCTCACACATACACATTCATTCATTCTGTCACGCACTGACTCACTTTTTGCAGCATTAGTGAGAAACTTCAAGTTTCTCTTCCGAACTCTGCCTCCTCCATCTTTCACTATATCCTGGTGAACCGAGAATGGCCCTTTTCCATTGCTTTGATACCCTTTCCATTTGAGGGTGCTCAAATGCTTCCCCCCACCTCTCTCTTGCTCGCTTAAGCGCTCCCTCTCTCTTGTGCTTTCCTTGGTTCAGTTTCTTGCAGCCCATTCTCTTGCTGGGGCATCTGCTCGTCTCAAGGCCTCTGACTGCTTTTCTCTGTATGTGGGAAGACCCACATCATCTTCTGGCGCACTGGGTAACAGTGACTTGGAGCTGATGGCCTGGGGATCTCCATGTCGCCTGGAAGATCAGTGATGTCAGTTCCTCGCCAAACTGCAACCCAAACCTACACCTCTACCCCATGTCTGGTGACATCATCTGACCATCGTCGCAGGGAGTTGGAACCACACGAAGTCCAGTCAGGAGGGGTAGGAGAACCAGGGTACTGGGGCCAAGCCCCGGGAGAGGGGGATGCACTGCCACTGGTGTGCCTGTCGGGTAGAGGGGGCCCCCAGTTAGCAGCTCCGTTGAATTAGGAACAACGGCCGGGTCTCGGAGTCGGATGTGGATGTGGCCCTTTGCTGCCTGTGCAGAGGGGCGGTGCTGCCGGTAAAGTAAAAGCGGTGAGTCGAGCCTGGGCCCCCAGAGGGTACGCAGCACTCAACCCCTGGGCGCGAAGGCCAGTTGAGAGAGGGCATGGTACTGTCTGAGCCTGAGCCCACCCCCTGCCACCCCCAGAGGCATGGGCCCTAGTGATCAGCACTATCTGCACCCCCTTCACCCAGGCCCTGCTTACAAGCCATATTAAGCCTGTTAATCTTTATCTGAATTGGCCCTGCTCTCAAATGTGCTCGAACAGGTGATATCTGTCCGTGCATTTACAGTCGCTTCTTAGTCTTTTCGTTGCCTTTTCCATTTTAGAATTGAGAGTAAGATATGGACAGCTATTCTTTGTTGACCTTCTGTAGTCATATTGGCCAGAAAGCACAGAAATGCCTCTCTTTATAAGAGCAAAAAACTTGCCCTATGAAATGGGTCCAGTTTGACTATGTAATCACAATCATTTTAAGGATGCAAGTGCACCTCCTGCGGTGTAACTCAGAACTGCACTGTTATATAAGGGTAGTGGGTGTTACTGGAGCACGCAATGTATTATTCTGCTACCAAAACAGAACTATGTTTCAGCTGATCCTGCTCTTCAAGGCTAAGTGCTTTGTAAATAAGTCAGAATTTCACTGCTGTTTTGGGGAAGGAATTTTGCAACTCGGAAGACAGTTGTAAATTTCTGGCTCCTGCTCCAGAGTTTAAAAACAGAAATGAGTGACCGCAGTCTGTCACGATGACAGGAAACTGTGATTGAATGAGAGCTACCTACAACTTCACCAGCTAACCACAGGCATATGGAACTGTTTAAAGAAGACCTCTTTTAAAAAAAACAAGTAAAGACACTGATCAAAGAATGGCTGCCATGAGTCACCTGATGGTTGATACTGTAAAGTTGACCACTTCTCTGGAAAGTCTATATGAATTGCACTGCAGACCTGTTACAAGGAATTTCACACCTGGGAGGCGGAGGGGTGGGGTGGTGTCAAGGTCCACTTCAAACAGGGACATTCTTGAAAGGAAGGCATTGAAGATACAAAGTGCTAGTCATCGATCAGATACTCATTAGACATTCAAAAACCCCGTGGAGGACGAAATAACCCCCTTCTCCTGTTGATTTACATCTTGAAATGTGTCAAAAGTTTTGGAGATGAAAAGATCGGAAAATGGGATACCTTGGTCTACAACAATGAATGAAAGACATGCTAATTGAATTCCCTTCTGGGAATATAGACAGTTTTAAAAACCGGTTCTGCCAAGCAGAAGAGAAAGAAAACAGGAGCAAAAAGAAACATGACAGTCATCTAAAGCACTGCTGGAAAAGAGCAGGAAAGATCTCTCTCTCTCTGTCTGGAAGCTAACAAGGTACCTTCAAGTAGACCTGAATAAAGTCTACTCCAGAATTCTACAGGAAACCAACTAGTTTCAACCGGCCACAATGTTCAACAATCTATGCCTCAAAGACAAGCAAAGGACTTAATCGTATATTCTTTTAACTTTTTATTGGACTCTAATTTTCTTACTTCTGATATCTGTGTGAGCATTTGTTGTTGCGTCTTTATCATTTTTTCTTGGGTTTAGTATCGAACAAACTTACTCTTTCTTTGACTCAAGAAAATGTGGTTTGATTGGCTCCTTATTAACAAATAAATACATTTGGGTTGGAGAAGGCATTTACGGGGCAAAGAAATTTTTAAAGCCTTTGTTGCTGCCAACCAAGGGGGCTGAATAAAAGAGGAGCCAGCTCACTACCCCCCACCCCTCACCCGGTCGTAACACCTGAAATATGACAGACATAACTTCATTGCATATAATGAGATGGGTTGATGAAACCTCACCACAATAATAGGGAAGCAGACGAGTAACAGCACAAGATGGTGCAGCACTATCAAAGCGTTTTTCTTCAGGAAGTCGGTCACAATGTTGACCGGCGCACTGTTCTGCCCATTGTCGCGTTTCATCTTTTGCTTGTACCAGTGATATAGGTACATGGCATAAATATCATAAACCATGTAAGGTGCCCCAAACATCACATAAGCTGTAGAAATCCAATGCCTAGGAGTAAAGAGCAAATAAACAATAAATAGTATTAAAAAGAATGTTAATTGAAGGAATCTAATTATTACGCAAGATGGGCTAAATATTTACTGTATCACCTATAACTCTCAGATTGAAATGAGGCTGAAGTTGAAGCTGTTTGTCCAGTATACATCTATGTAACCAGTAGAATTGTAGAACGGTTACAGCACAGGAGGAGAACGTTCAGCCCATTGTGTCTGTGGCAGCTCTCTGCAAGAGCAACTCAGTCCCAATCCCCCACCCTTTCCCGATAGCCCTGAAAATGTTTGCTTTTTCGGTGCTTTCCAATTCCCTTTTGAAAGCCATCAATGTATCTGCCTTCACTACACTCTCAGACAGTGCATTCCAGGTCTTAACCACTTGCTGGTTAAAACGTTTTTCCTTATGCCGTTTTTGCTTCTTTTGCCGTCCACTTTAAATCAGTGCCCTCTGGTTCTCAACCCTTGTGCCCAAGGGAACAATGTTTCCCTATCCACGCTGTTTAGACTGCTCATGGTTTTGAACACCTCTATCAAATCGCTTTTCAACCTTCTCTTTGCTAAGGAGACCAACTCTAGCTTCACCAATCTATCCAGGTAACTGAAGTCCCTCATCCCTGGAACTATTCTCATGAATCTTTTCTGCATCCTCTCGAAAGCCTTCACGTCTTTTCTAAAGCCCAGAAATGGACCCAATACTGCAACTGAGGACAAACCAGTGCTTTATAAAGGTTCATCATAACACCCCTGCTTTTGTACTCTATTCCTCTATTTATAAAGGCCAGGAACCTATATGCCTTTTGATAGTGAGTATATCTATATAGAATATTTTGTTCACAATACCCTGGCTCACCATTCTGCTGTGTGGGTGGCAAACTTGTCAATTGCTTATTGTTAAAACAAGTAAAGCTTTTAGTTAAATCCATTCCAATATCTTATTTAGCGATTGGGCAATTGCGGTAACACCAGGATAGTGAAGGTGTGTCATGGGGGTGTTTTACCACACCAGCCAGTCAGTGTTTATAATAGAGCTTTGTTCTTAGTTTCATGAAGAATATGAATACATATTTACAGGCACACGCAATGCTGCTCCTCTAATGGTTTGATATGTGAATGCTTAGACTATGACTACATCATAGATTATTGTGGGATTTTCCAGTCCCGCCCACCACGGGATCGGAAATTCCTACCTGAGCTAACAGGCTGGTACGTCAAATTCTCCGTCCCATCTACAACGATTCCCGTGATGGGCAGGACTGGAAAATTCCACCCTATGGCTCTGAGTTGCGCTTAAGAGAAAGATCCCAGTTTCATTCCCCCAGTTGTGCTGAGCTAGTCACCTCAGTTCTGGTTCAGGTACGGACAATGCAATTGACCTTAGGGACTCTGGTCTAGGAAGGTGAAAATAGTTATCAATTTTCAGAGTGTCTGCCTCTGATCATGTGTGTGTGGTGTGTGTGTGGTGTGCGTGTGCATGTGTAAGTGGCCAGTGCATGCGCACGCGTGTATATATGCATGTCTGTGTGTGCATGTATGTGTCTGTGTGGGGAGACCAGCGCAGGCTCCGTTGCAATGCTGGTTTAATTCATAGTATAATAATCGCCATGAGGGCTGCTGGAATGTGTGCAATCTTCCCTAGGTATAATCAGTGTAGCAGAAAGGTCTGGTATTTAAAGGGTTAATGTGGGACTGAGCAGGGTTAATGTGGGACTGAGTACAGTACCACCCACACAGTGATGTAAGAAGGCACATGACCCACACCCAGGGTCGGTCTGGAGATGGACACAATTGGGTTAAGACCTAGAATGGAGATAACTCCATATCTGTACCTTCCACTGTAAATAACGAGATGTGAAAGGGTTATAAATCCTCCAGGCCACCTGAATCTCTAACTTTAAGAACTTGAAGGGGGAAGATGGGGTAGTGAGAATGTTGTTAATTTAATCACATTAAAGTTGTAACAATAAGGTAAATGCACAAGTCTTAAAACAATGTAAGACTTGGAACTAAACTAAAGTAACTCTATTTCCATGTGATAAAGAGTTGTGGGGAGGTGTAGTAGAAGGGTCTGCTATATAAAGGGTTAGTGTGGGTCTGAGTACAATACTGCCCAC
Source organism: Carcharodon carcharias (assembly GCF_017639515.1). Lineage (NCBI taxonomy): Eukaryota > Metazoa > Chordata > Chondrichthyes > Lamniformes > Lamnidae > Carcharodon > Carcharodon carcharias. The sequence continues at coordinate 157,123,578 of NC_054476.1, read as the reverse complement.
ACAGTGATGTAAGAAGGCACATAACCCAGAGCCAGGGTCAGTCTGGAGATGGACAAAGTTGGGTTAAGACCTAGAATGGAGACAGCTCCATACCTATACCCTCTACTGTAAGTATGTAGACAGTTATGAGTTGTTATAAAGACTTGTTGTTAACATGTTCCAGATTACGAAACCTACTTCATGGTGCCTGAAGCAGGATTCTTCAATCATTGTTTTCAAGAGGCATAAAGTCCCAGAGGTGGAGAAACAGAATCCATGTATTTCAAGATTACTGTCCTTACTTACATAGTCCATCTAATAGAGACCTTTAAAATTATGAAAGACTTTGATAGAGTAGACTTAGTGTTTCCACTGGTGGAAAGGAGCTAGATTAGAGGCCATCAATAGAATAGAGTCATGAAGAAATCAGATAGGGAGTTCTGAAGAAATGTCTTCACCCAGAGAGTGGTTAGAATGTGGAACTCGTTACCACAGGAAGTTTGGATGCTTATAGATAGGCTATAAGGAAGAAAGCAGTACAGGTTTATGCTAATAGAGTTAGACGTGGAAGTACGGAAGAGCTTCGACGTAACATAAATGCCAGAATAGGCTGGTTGGGTCTATTTCTGCACTGTATACTTTATATAATAGACCATATCTTGCTGTTGCGGCAGTTAAGCGTGTCTAATGTTTAAGCTCACATAACAGCTGTAGAAGATGCAACAAAAGCTTCCTACCTGTCTTTCATCACATGCTTACAGGAGGAAATGATGATGTAACCAACGAACACTGCCATCATGGCTTGCACGGAGGAAATGAACCTGGGATTTTAAAAAAGGAGAAATGGAAATCATTACTTAACCCAAAGGAAATTGATATGAAAGGTACCTTTGAATTCTAACTATGGTCAGGCATAGCCATTTGTTTACTTACTTTGCAGCAGTCCCTGCCACACCATTCTAGGCAAGACCCAAACAAAAAACTGCTTCTTGTCACCAAAGTTGTTAGATCTTTTCCCATTTTAGCAGGCACAATTAGCATTTGCCTAAAGAACAGGTGATGGGGTGAGAGTGAAATAAAAGTATCCAAGGTGCATTATTACCTGGCTCAGCAAAGTTGCAAATTGAATGATAAAAGAATATCTGTTGAGATCCCAAACTACTTGACGTCCAACAGATTCCGCAGCTCCTGATGATTTGTTGGCCCCACTTTTGTAGCCTGTTGGACTGGTCCAGTCTTGATTTATGAATGTGGAACGTAGGACCTAGGAGCAGGAGTAGGCCAATCGGCCCTTCGAGTCTGCTCCGCCATTTGATAAGATCATGGCTGATCTGATTGTTGATTCAATGTCCACTTCAGAGTTAGATCACACCTTGACACCCAAATTAGACTCCACATCTTATGTTGGCGTGGATGCCAAATAGATAGCACAACCATACCAAACTTGTCATCTAAATATGTCTTCAATGTTCATGCTCAAGATGGTGCTTCATTACAACTGGGCTTTTTAATTTAGTGGTGTATTTCTAATGGGGCACCATGATTTTTCACCCTGATTATTCTACTGAAGATACCTTCACTGATGTTAATGGAGGCCTGGTAAATCCACAAGTGTTAAGGAAAATATCATTGCACCCCACAGGTTTGCAAGGATGTTTGATATGAGTGAAGGAATGGCTTGCTGGTGGCAGAAAGACAACACTAATCTGTTTACTCTGTAGAAGAGGTCACTCCCTGGCACTGTAGATGAGCAGAAGTCAAGCATTATTGCGAAATCTGAGCAAAAGGTTAATGCTTGTGTGCTTCTCACTAGCAAACATGAAAAGACCACAAAATCGGACAACAGTGATTTGTGAATCAAATCAGCATTGAGCTATAAGGCTCCCCCTTCCACAGATTACAGTTTAGCACACCAAGCCTCTGTAACGAGGAGTTGGATAGGTAATTTCTTTTCTGTGCTGTTACGCAACATGACCTGAAGCATGGCCCGCGTGCAAGATGGTGTTTAGGACTGTGATCGCAGAATGGCAATGCATATTACTTCAAGCAGTAAAATCTCCAATCTCAACCAAGAGGTTGTGGAAGGGTCACAACGACTGTTGACTTGTATGTCCTTAAGTCCCTCTTTGCTCCTGATTATGGTACAAGAGGCCTTTCTCTAGCCTGCTCCTGGTCAGCGAAGGGGAAGGTTTAAGGAGGAGAAAAACAGCGGGAATAAAATTTAAAAGTAGATATATTTTTCTTTCCCCCTTGCCTAAATTCATAAGGACAAGCTTCAAAAATTCTTGTGTAATTGGAAATCCCACAGGATGCATCCTGGAAAGACTAAGCTATTTCCTTTCCTTATCAATGGCAAACAGACTAACTTCTACCCAACCTCTGTGCTGACTGAGCCAAAGTGGAATCAGTGCATAAGTAATAGTCTCTCTTCAGCGATAAAGAAACATGGGGCAGGTTCTTCCCCTCATTAGGGGGGGGGGGGTTGTGTGGGAGTGGGTGGGTTCCCGATCAGTGCCCCCTATTGGGGGTACGCTGCCATTTTACATGGGGGGGGGGGGGGGGGGGCCAATTAAGGCCCACCCAGCGTGACATCCACCAGGAAGTGCTATGTGCTCCCTGTGCAGGTGGTGGTGGTGGGGGGGTGGAGAGAGAGAGGGGGGGGGGATATTCCCTGGGCGTGCACATGGGAGAGTGCACAGATCTCCCTGAGGCAAAGTGCTGCCTCAGGGAGATTGGCTCAAATGCGAAAACTAGTTTAAAGAAAGAATAGGAAAATTTTTACTGCCCTGTCCCCTCATGAGACATGTCCATAACTCTTATTTTAAAACATTCTGAAACTTTTAAATCCCTCATGAAACCTCATCCCGCCGGTGGATGAGGTTTCATGTCTTTTCAGAAGCCAGCTGGGGTTGGACGGGCAGGTCCATTGATTAGTTCAATTATTTTATTAATGGCCTTAAGTGGACGTTGACAGGTCGACGGGCACACAGCTGGGTTGGCTGCACACCTGCCGACCTGAAAGTCTAAATGACGCGGGGTGACGTTGGGACGCCCGCCTGAAGTCACCCCACGTCTTTTTACGCGTCGGCGAGCGGGCCCCACCCTCTGCTCGTCGACCGGAAGATGCAGCCCATGATTTTAGAAAGTGAACACAGCTGGACTGCTGAATAAACCGATAAAATGATGTTAAATCAGTAGACTGTGCTCACACTTTTTTGAAGAATTGTGATAAACGTTTCCATGGGGTGAGATGAAGTACTGCATGTTAAGAGCATGAAAGACAGCATTGCGAGAGATCTAGGAACACGGGAGCTGCCTATGGTTGCCAACGGTGATTAAATGTATTCTTGGAGGTTTCATCACATGACTTTCCCCCACACTCCCACCGCTCCCCCCAACACTTCCTTGTGATGTACGGCCTTCCTACGCCAATTGGAAAGCAAGAAGACTCATTACCCAAATGGATGATGCCTGACTGTCAGCCAAACAGCCTTTTTTCCCCATTTTCAATATCTTTATATCTGGTAGAGAGAAAAGTTCAAAGAAAATATATATTTTTTAACGTTCTGCTGATGTTTATCCACAGTAGGGTTTGCACACAGTAGTGTCCTGGAGATTGATCTTCAACTCCTGCAGACTCTAGGCCAATCCTGAAGAGCTGGCAACCCTAGAGCTGCCCCATTGGCCGTGGGCAGTGTGTAATAGAGGGAAATCGATTGTCGGTCAACATGGAAGAAGACTAATAATCTCTTTCTTCAAACAAAGACTGATAATTGCCAACATAAGTCAGAGAGCAAATTTGTCCTCTTGCTCGAGACAAGTTAGTTTAGGTGATGTCATCAACATTTTCTCCCGAAGTATTTGATTTTGATTAGTTGGCCATCAGAAATGTTTACAAATCTGACCCTTTACTGCTTTGCCATTTCCATCTTTGCAGAACATTTCGGAATACGGAACAGCCCAACTTGGAGCTTGTTGCTTCTTCAGAGTAAGGAAACTTAAATAAGTACCACTTGCATTTTAGAAATAGGTGCGCAGTGTCAATTTTACAGAGGATTCTACTAAGTCGTTTTTAATAGTCATTCAAAAATGTTTCACAATGATGTCACTGTTTCTATGAATAACACTCTTGATGCTGGAGTGAAACTTTGGGGCTATGCCACTTCTCACAGCTGTTGCATCTTTTGCTGCTGAATAACAGTAATGTGTCTGTCTGTGGGTGTATTGTACAGGTTTTCTTCCAAGGTAACGGCCTCAAACCTGGTTACCTGAAGCAGCCACACTAGCACAAAAGATCAGAGGTTGCATCAAGCGTAAATCAGGTTTTCGCTATTTTTAACACTAGTTCATAAAAAAAATTCCCACTGAAAGCTGGTGCCTACAAAACTGGCCATTCCCCCAGATCGAAATAACAAGCTTAGTGAGTTTTCGCCTGTTTGCTTTTCAAACTCAGCTCCTTTTTTCCATACTGACACTTATAGGCACTAATAGATTTAAAAATTGAACAAATATACTCATTTGGTAGTACTTGAGTATACTCAAGGTCTGTACTACCAAATGACTATTTGTATACCTGAGACAGGGGTACAGCAAAGACCAAATTCAGGATATCAACAACATAGTTCGGTAAACTGTTGTTCCCCTGTTACTGTTAGTCATTTCTTGCGTCCTGATGAGTGCGAGATGAGAAACTTTGGTAGCATGTCTCTTTTTTCAGCGATTAAAACAATACGCTAAGAAACTGACTAGTATACATGGGTGAAACTGCTAAGCGCTTGTTACAAATGCTTATTTTCAACTGTTATCAATAGAACTGCACCTGGTTACCAGTGTAATAAAATATATCAAGGAATGCTTCTTTAATGCAGACGGGGTAAAAATTATTTTCTATTATGCTGTCTGGCTTTGCCAATGATCATGCCAATGAGTCTGGGTGGAAACTTGCACCGGAGCTTCACTTCGGAAAACCAGAGCCATTTCGAGTGCCCAGATTGGCAATTGCGCCCAAAGTGGAAATTCTGCCTCACGGTTTCTACTTTTTGAACGTATGGTGCGCCACAACTTGGGCAACCAGTTCCCTGATCTGTGAGCATTGCTCTGTCATTGGCCAGGAGGAAACAGGTGAACCCTACTGATGGTTCCCAGCTTTCTTGTGACGCCACTCAATGCCCGTCCAATCTGGCACAGTTGGAAATGAAAATTTAGCGTGTGGGATGACCTTACAGCAAAGCAAATTAGATTAACAATGTTTCGGCACTGTGGATTAACATTGCATCCTTGGAATACTTACTCAGTCACAATACAAAGATGGGAAAACAGCACAGCATCATATTTGAAGTTTCCCCTCAACTCCATTCAAGGCAAGAGGCAAAGGGAGAACATGGAATTCGAGCCTCCTGGCTCAAAGGTGTCATTCACTCCCCTTACCTTGCTGCCTGGAGGGAAGGAAGGATTCCAAAGAGGGACAGAAAATAACATACATATGTGGAAGATGATATTAAAGAAAATGATATGATCACCACTTGTGGTGGAGCTCCAACCTTTGAGTGGTGATGTTCTTTGTTTAAAAAGTAAATCCCACAGAACACCAGAAAGGCATCACAACATTCTATTCCTCACCCAAAGAGTGGTAAGAATGTGGAACTTGATACAGGGAGTGGTTAAAGCAAATAGTATGCATTTAAGGGTAAATTAAATAAACATCTGAGGGAGAAGGGAATAGATGGTTATGATGGTAGATTTAGATGGGAAGAAGCTCATAAGCACCAGTATGGACTGGTTGGTCCAAATGGCCTGTTTCTGTGCCGGATATCCTATGCATTGGTTAAAGACATAAATTTCTTGCAATTGTTTTCCAAAATGCTTTCTTTGTCAGACACACGAGGCAAGAATGACTATGTTTAACATGATATTTCAGTATCTATTTCAAAACTAATATGCTGCAAAAAGCAATTGTCAGCCTCTTTTGAAAATATTTATTGGAGTATGCCTGAAATGACACTGTTTGTGATAGAATCACACACAGAATCAACCCGTCACAGCAAATGTTCAAGCTCAACTATCAGCCCAGGGATTAGAATTTCTTTAAAATTCATTCGTTCCTGGGATGTAGGCATCGCTGGTAAGACCAGCATTTACCACCCATCCCCAGCCGCCCTTGTTCAGAGGGCATTTAAGAGTCAACCACACTGCTGTGGGTCTGGAGTCACATGTAGGCCAGACCAGGTAGGGATGGCAGATTTCCTTCCCTAAAGGACATTAGCGAACCAGATGGGTCTTTACGACAATCAACAATGGTTTTGTGGTCATCATCAGACTTTTAATTCCAGATTTTTATTGAGCTCGAGTTTCACCATCTGCTGTGGTGGGATTCAAACCCAGGTCAGCAGAGCATTACCCTGGGTCTCTGAAATACTAGTTCTGTAACAATACCACTATGCCACCGCCTCCAGATGTGTTGCCAAGCATTCTTCCTCAGTTTGTAACCTTGACCCCCATGGGACAGTGACTGGGGTGATTAGCTCATTGTGACCTCTGTCACTTTGGCTGATCTGAGAAAGGCAGGAAAACAAATCAAAGAACAAGTGAAGAAGGCACTCAGTAGAGCGCATGCCTCTACCAAGCTGTGTTACCTCAACAGTGTTACAATTATGCAGCTCGACTTCCTTGAGGCTTTTCCCTGCCTGGTTGATGCTCTGTAACTACAAAGCTGAGAAGAAAAATCTTTAGTAAGAGCTTCCATCTCACTGAGGAGGCTCCAGCTCCAACAACCTGCTGTGAAAATTCTGCTACCATTTTGACAGCTGTGACAAATTCCACTACAGCTGCTGAGACAATCCACTACATTCTAAAACAATTGACCCATAGCATTTGAAAAGAAAAAGTCCATTTTTCCTATCTCCCAATGTTAATAGATGTTTTAAAAAAATTTTGGATCCGAACCTGCATCTTCACCAAAAGCTAATTCTTCCTTGGGACATACCCTATCTGTTTACCAGGTTTTGTTGAAATCTGTTCATTAGCTTTTGAGATATATTGTTTACAAACAGACTAACAGTTCTGAGCTCCAGTGGTGAAGGTAAAATTAATTAAAATGTGCTTTGGAGAAACTGGGATGCAGATCCTCATGGCCCAACGTTCACTTCCGCAAAATTTGAGCTGCTCTGAGGAAATTTCCCCACCTTGTCTCTCTAGTCCTTTAACAGTCTATGTTCATCTTCCATTCTCTGATTCTTAAAAGACAGTGGAACCAAACCCAACAGAGTTGCATGCACTTTTAGTACAGGGACATTTCCAGTGGTCATAAAAACAGTGCCATTGCTCATTGTCCTTTTAAACTCCCAAATTGATATATTTTTAACCTCAAGAATTAGCAATTCTGTATTCCCCCTGCCCCCGCCACCCACCCCCCTCCCTACCCCTCTCCCCCACCCCCCACCCCTCCTCTGCACATGCTTAGGACACCGCATAGTGTTTTATAGCCAATTTGAACAGTATAGGCAAATGTGTAAGCCAATTTGGACATAGCAAGGGCCCACAGGTAGCAACAAAATAGTTGACCAATTCTACTGCTTTTAATGGTGTTGGTTGATGAACATTACATTGACCAGGGCACCAGACAATCACTCTATAGTTGTTCAAATGGTGCCTTAGATTCCTTACGCTCATCTAAGCAAGGAGATGAGCCTCAGTTTAACATTTCATCCAAAAAATAGCCTCTCTGACAATGCAGCACCCGTGCAGTCGGCTGAAATGTCAGCCTCGATGAGGTGCTGAGGTCATGGAGTGGGGCTGGAATCCATTTCCTTATGATACAAAGACAAGAGGACATGCACTGAGCCACTGACAGCAGCACTCGGTTTACAAAACCGAGTGGAAACTGCCTCTGTCCATGCTCATTCAACAAACCAACCCCATGATTGCCCCTCTGAAACCTGAGCCGCCACTCTCCTCCTCTCATCTCCTGTCCAATCTGACCCCTTTGCTGCTGAAAGAACTGCACTCTCCCACCTTGACACTCTTGCCACTGCTCTTCCCAGCTCCAGTCTCCACCCTGCGGCTCTAGGTATGGTTCTGGGAGCTGATCTTCATGTCTCAAGCTGGGAGGGAGGGAGGGAGGAGGGGTGGGGGGGAGGATTTGCAGAATAAGTTATTTAAAAAAGGGAGGGAGGGGGCCAGGATTTGCAGAATAAGGTATATACAAGAAAGGGAGGGAGGAGGGTCAGGATTTGCAGAATAAGGTAGTTAAGAAAGAAAGGGAGGGGGGCCAGGATTTGCAGAATAAGGTATATATAAGAAAAGGAGGGAGGGGGGTCAGGATTTGCAGAATAAAGTAGTTAAGAAAGAAAGGGAGGGGGGTCAGGATTTGCAGAATAAGGTAGTTAAGAAAGAAAGAGAGGGAGGGGGGCCAGGATTTGTAGAATAAGATATATATAAGAAAGGGAGGGAGGGGGGGTCAGGATTTGCAGAATAAGGTATACATAAGAAAGGGAGGGAGGGGGGGTCAGGATTTGCAGAATAAGGTAGTTAAGAAAGAAAGGGAGGGGGGCCAGGATTTGCAGAATAAGGTATATATAAGAAAGAAAGGGAGGGGGGTCAGGATTTGCAGAATAATATATATATAAGAAAGGAAGGGAGGGGGGGTCAGGATTTGCAGAATAAGGTAGTTAAGAAAGAAAGGGAGGGGGGTCAGGATTTGCAGAATAAGGTATATATAAGAAAGGGAGGGAGGGGGGCCAGGATTTGCAGAATAAGGTATATATAAGAAAGGGAGGGAGGGGGCCAGGATTTGCAGAATAAGGTATATATAAGAAAGGGAGGGAGGGGGCCAGGATTTGCAGAATAAGGTATATATAAGAAAGGGAGGGAGGGGGGTCAGGATTTGCAGAATAAGGTATATATAAGAAAGGGAGGGAGGGGGGCCAGGATTTGCAGAATAAGGTATATATAACAAAGGGAGGGAGGGGGGCCAGGATTTGCAGAATAAGGTAGTTAAGAAAGAAAGGGAGGGGGGCCAGGATTTGCAGAATAAGGTATATATAAGAAAGGGAGGGAGGGGGGTCAGGATTTGCAGAATAAGGTATATATAAGAAAGGGAGGGAGGGGGGTCAGGATTTGCAGAATAAGGTATATATAAGAAAGGGAGGGAGGGGGGCCAGGATTTGCAGAATAAGGTAGTTAAGAAAGAAAGGGAGGGGGGCCAGGATTTGCAGAATAAGGTATATATAAGAAAGGGAGGGAGGGGGGGTCAGGATTTGCAGAATAAGGTATATATAAGAAAGGGAGGGAGGGGGGTCAGGATTTGCAGAATAAGGTATATATAAGAAAGGGAGGGAGGGGGGTCAGGATTTGCAGAATAAGGTATATATAAGAAAGGGAGGGAGGGGTCAGGATTTGCAGAATAAGGTATATATAAGAAAGGGAGGGAGGGGTCAGGATTTGCAGAATAAGGTATATATAAGAAAGGGAGGGAGGGGGGTCAGGATTTGCAGAATAAGGTATATATAAGAAAGGGAGGGAGGGGGTCAGGATTTGCAGAATAAGGTATATATAAGAAAGGGAGGGAGGGGGTCAGGATTTGCAGAATAAGGTATATATAAGAAAGGGAGGGAGGGGTCAGGATTTGCAGAATAAGGTATATATAAGAAAGGGAGGGAGGGGTCAGGATTTGCAGAATAAGGTATATATAAGAAAGGGAGGGAGGGGGTCAGGATTTGCAGAATAAGGTATATATAAGAAAGGGAGGGAGGGGGTCAGGATTTGCAGAATAAGGTATATATAAGAAAGGGAGGGAGGGGGTCAGGATTTGCAGAATAAGGTATATATAAGAAAGGGAGGGAGGGGGTCAGGATTTGCAGAATAAGGTATATATAAGAAAGGGAAGGAGGGGGGGGGGGGTCAGGATTTGCAGAATAAGAAAGGCTACATGCCTGCAAAGAAACTCCAGCAAAAGGGGGTTTAACTTTGCAACTGGGGGAGGAAGGTCCCAACAGCAAGCTGCACTGGGGTGGGACTGCAAGGAGCTGCCACCTGAGCCCACGGTGTGTAGCTGCAGCTGGCAGGGGGCAGGAAACAGGCAGACAAAAACAGACCGAACGCCGAGCTTTACCTGACGCTGACGGCGACGGTGTCTCCGTCGCTTAAAGTGGGGAAGTTGGTCTGCAGGAATCTCCGGGTGAGGATGAACAAGCCGGGGAAGAAGAGGCAGCCCAGCGCCAGGAGATGCCACATGTGTCCGGAAACCCCCCCACCCTCCACTCCCCAGTGGCCGGGCTCCCTCTGTGTGAGTCTCAGCCCGGGGGGAAGCAGCAGATAAACCCTAACTCAACCTGACATTCAAATCAGGTCCACTCCCCTCCCCTCGCTGCTGGCACCGCCGCCTCTTTCGCAAACTGAGACCAGAGAGAGAGAGAGGGAGGTTTGAGTTTAGACCTAATAATCAGGTCAAACCTGCGCCACCTAAGGACACAGTGTTTTATATATATAAAACCAAGTCTGTAATAATAGCAATGCCACATAGCACAGCCCTCAGGCTTGCAAACCAGCTTATATTTCACCTCTCTTCTATTTTTACTTAGTTCTGTTGAAGGGTCATTGGGACTCGAAACGTTAACTCTATGTGTGTGTGTGTGTGTGTGTGTGTCTCCCTCTCTCTCCCTCCCTCTCTGTCTGCAGGTGCTGCCAGACCTGCTGAGTTTTTCCAGGTATTTTTGTTTTAGCTCAGCCTGCGAACATGCATCTGCGGGCAGTGCCCAGGTTAATTCAATGCCGGAATGCGTCTGACCCCATTTCGGGTTTCGTCTTTCGTTCCAGGTCCCCGCTGAAGAATTTCTGAATCCCACTCGATGGGAGAGTGATCATCAAACTAGCTATTCCTCCTACATGACCTGTCTTCGTTCCTTGAACTGAAACTTCCCTCTTAACAACCCCCCCCCCCACCCCCACCCCTTTCCAATTTGTCCTTCACTTTGCCCTAATATTTAATTTAGTTGTGTTTAGCTGCCTTGCCCTGGAATCACAGAACCCGTCTGCGAGTGTCTGCTCTTATATTTCATGTACAATCAGTGCTCGTTAATAATGTTTATTCCAAGTGTTTAGATTTGAAAGTCAACATGTTGCTTGGTGTAGGCACAGGGCACACTCCAGTTCACCATCCCCTGCCCCCCCAAAAACCCACCCACACACAGACACACATTCACAATTAAAGGGTCAATTGAATAAGTAGTAAAGATGATAAGGAATAAAAACCGAAAAGGCTGAAAATACTCAGCAGGTCAGACAGCATCAGTGATATGACATATGATTAGGATATGGATGATATATTGAATTACATTTTCACACTTTTTCCAATGGACTATAGATGAATGTCAATTATAATAATTGGCTAATTAATCCATATCACGTATTGAGATTAGTAAAAATAAATAGTTATGGATAAGCTGAAAGCTTCTTGTCTAAATAAGGTATTTCATAGATAGGGGTCTACTTAACTCGTGGAGAAACTAAACACTTTTCCTTGTCTGTCAGGGCATAAATGCCAAAGCTGATGATTATTTCATGACCATATTCACACAATGTAGACAACCCTGTGTGATGTATGATCAGATGCTTCAAATGTTATGCTCAGTCCTGTACATACAGTACCTTAGTGTTGCAGGAAAACATTACAATATCTGTTTAGCCAACTGTCACCCCACAGGTGCAAGATCTCCGTGGAGCAACCATCCTCACCAAACACTGAAACATTTCACAAAGCAAGGCTCACAAAAACTCAACAAAAGTTTCCCTTGATTCTCTGATACATTAATGGTGCTTCCCCTCCACAGGAGCAGCCATTCTAAACCCCTGTGCCTGCTCTGTTCCCATCTCCCGGCCTTTTTCCTTTATCTGCCATAGAATTACACACTGCACATAATATACATGTCCGTAAACAATTCCCTTGTTCTATTCAAACATGCCACGACCACAATGGAAATAAGCGACACGGGAAGCCGTTGTTGGCACCTATAACACTGCACCCAGTGACCAGACGAATTCTTAACCCCTGAGAAAGTACTTTCTCAATCTCCTTTTCGAAGATCACACAAAGAAGGAAGCTTTTGCATCTCAGTGCGCATGGGGAACTTTTAAAACAAATTATTTTTATCAGCATTTCGCGTGTTATTTTGAATATTAATTCCAAGGATATTCCTATATTTCAAAACATCCGTGAAACCCGTGAGGTGGTGAATTAGGTAGGCTCTTACTCATAAAATTGTCAAAGGATTAAAGGAGGAAATTAGTCTTGCTTTGGCTGTTATTTTTAAGAGGTTTTTTTTGGAGCAGTCTCCAAATGCAGTCCCTGGATTTTAAAACAACACAATCTTGGTAATGACAATTTGATTAACCTAATGTCTATATTGGGAAATGTCCTTAAAGAATGTGATTAATGGACATCTAAAGAGCACAGGTATGTAGGACACAGTCTGCAAGCTTTGAGAAATAACTGTTACAACTTGCCGGAATTATTTTAAAAGGTAATTGGATTAGTGAAGAATGGTGATCCAATAGATATAGTTTACTCGCCTAATTGGATGGGCACTCAAGGGTAATGAACTTGCAGGGCTATGGGGATAGAACGGAGGAATGCGACTGACTGGATTGCTCTACAGAGAGCCAGCATGGACTCAATGGGCTGAAAGGCCTCTTTCCATGCCATACTGATTCTTTTTAACAAAGTTTTTCACATGAGGCTGGATTAAACTTTCAGCAAGCCATGTAAATGAATTGAGACAAAAACAAAAATTGCTGGAAAAACTCAGCAGGTCTGACAGCATCTGCAGAGAGGAATTCCTGAGTTTTTCCAGCTATTTTTGTTTTTGTTTCAGATTTCCAGCATCCGCAGTATTTTGCTTTTATCTAAATGAATTGAGAGTTGGTTTCAGCCACAGAAGAGGAAGGATGAGACAATAAAGAACAATACTCTACCAAGGAACTATAGCCGGCAGTATTTCACTGGAAACAGTGGAAACTGGGATACTAGTTATTATATTTGTAAATGGTACGAAACAGGGTGTGCATAATATAGAATAGACAAGTGCTTTTACAGCCACAACTTCATAATTGTTCTCTATTTTAACTTGCAGTTTACTCTGTCACAATAAATCAAATGGATGATATTTAGTACCGAGGCAGGCATTGTATGGGGAGATATCTGATAGTCACAATCCCTTGTGCAGACGCCCCTGTGTTAGCCATGGCTCAGCTGGTATCACTTTTGTCTCTGAGTCACTGGGTTCAAGTCCCACTCCAGTTCTTGAACACAAAACTTAAAGCTGACAGCTGACATTCCAGTGCCAGTACTGAGGGAGGTGCTGTATTTCAGGTGCGATATTAAACCAAGGCCCTATCAGTATGCTTGGACGAATGCGAAAGAACCTGAGGTGCTATTTTGAAGAACAGCAGAGGAGTAATCCCTGTTGTCCTGGCCAATACTTATCTCTCAATGAACATCTCACAAAAAAATCCAGATTATCTGATCATTATCGCATTGCTGTTTGCTTGGCTTCTGCATTTCCTACATAATAAAAGTGACCACACTTCTAAAGTACTTCATTGGCTGTAATGCATTTTGGGACATCTGGTGTTTGTGAAAAGTGTTATATAAGTGCAAGTCTTTCACTAAATAGACTTGTAGTGTTGTGGTCAGATAAACTGTGGTGTTTAGTGGTGATGCTATTTCTTGACTGAAAATTTCCATTGTCTAAATTAAATGTTACTGCTGTAAGTCCCCTGGTTTCATGTTTCCCCACGAGTCCAAACTCCGCTGTTGCCAACTGTGTCTGACTTCCCTCCAATGTATCTCCATCTTCACCTCTGTCATGCAGTACATAAGTCTGAAGGGCTGCTTTGTGCCTGGAACGGAGGCCATTATCATGACTGCTTCTCTCTTCTTGCCCTAGTCTGCTCACCCATTCTTGCATTCACCTAATGCACTAGCTACAGGTCACCCACTGTATCACAGATAGAGAGGAATGTACAAAGTCAGGGAGGTTCAAAATGGAATAAGAATAACATTAAGCAAAGGGGGAGGTTCTTTTTCAGAGTGAGACATGGGAAGCGGAATTTTTGCAGGTTTGATATGTCAATGCTCAGTGTGTGGAAATGCATTGATACAACAACAACTTGCACCTTTAAAGTAACAAAACCTTCTAAGGCACTTAACAAGAGCATTATAAAGCAGAATTTGACACTGAACCACGTAAGGCATTGATAGGGAAGGTGATCAACAGCTTGGTCAAAGAGGTAGGTTTTAAGGAGTGTTTTAAAGGTGGGAAGCGAGGTAGGGAGGAAATTTCAGAGTTTAAGACCCAGTGAAAAGAAAGCATGGCCACCATTGGAGGATTTAAAATCGAGGATGCTGAAGAGTCCAGAATTAGGTGAGTGCAGAGATCTCGTAGGGTTATGGGGCAGGAGGACATGGGGAGGGGTGAGGCCATGGAGGACTTTGCAAACAAGAATGAGGATTTTAAAATTGAGGCGTTGCTTGATCGGGAGTCAATGTAGGTTAGAAAACATAGGGTCATGGATGAATGGGACATGGTGCAAGGAATCTTCCTCTCTTTAATTTCAAGTTTTATTATTAAAGTAGCTTTGATTATTTTTGCAAATACTATGTCACTTGAATATCTCTGTTTTTCTGAAGGAAAATCCTGATAGTTTGTTCGTTGATGAGTCAACTCTTCTTTTATTTATGCTTTAAAAAGAGAAACACTGAAACTATCAGATCAGATACGGAGGTGCTGGTTTCAATTTTCACACTTCTTTCCCCTGTTATTTCTCTTTCTGGGGTGAAATTGGTCTTCAGCAAGAGTGCAAAATAGATTATAATGAACTGGATGTAATGTTAAATTGTCTGCCTATTTGTTAGTGCCCCTTTTGGTGCTTTTGATGAAGACCAATTTGATCTACCACATCCCTCACCCCTCCCCCATACTAAATCCAACCAGTGTGGTGAACAGACACACTGCTTCTAGGTTTCAGTCAATTTCAGTCAGACATTGAGTCTCAAAGAAATACCAGGACAAGGGACCAAAAGCTTGGTCAAAGAGGTAACTTTTGAAGAGTGAATTAAAGGAGGAGAGCCAGGAATAGGAGCAGCAAAATTTGGTGAGGTAATTCCAGGGTTTACAGCACAGGCAGCTGAAGGCATGGCCACTAATGGTGGAGTGACCAAAATCAAGGATGTGCAGGAAGCCAGAATTGGAGGAGCACCAAGATTCTGGAGGGTTTTAAGGCTGGAAGAGGTTAACCAAGACAGGGAGGGTCGAGGGCGAGACTGTATGCACCCTAGCTCTAGACAGCAGCCAGTGAAAACAGTCTCACGGTATCTATCTTGTCAAGCCCCCTCAGAATCTTATATGTTTCAATGAGATCAACACCCATTCTTCCAAACTCCAGAGTGTATGAGTCCATTCCACTCAATTTATGCCCGTCCTCATCTCCTGTTATAATACTGAGAATATTTTGTTTTGGCTTGTTTGCCACATCCTTCCTTCTCAGTTCCTCTTTGTCCCTCGATCTATTTGAAACATTTCAGCATCTTCTATGTGCATTTTAATGATCATGTCCCCCTTTCTCCTTGCAGTATTTCTCTTTATTTCATTTTTAATTTGATTGTTAATCAGGTTTGGGTTATGCAAGTTTTGGTTGCAGTTCCCTGATATACAAGAGTAGAGGGTGGTTAATTATGAGGCTGAGCAAGTATATGTATGAGGTGTAACTGAGTATGATGCTCAGATATACAAGATGGTGGTGTGCCTGCCTGTAATGCTCCCTGCGAACAACAACAGTAACTGCAAGGCTCTCTAAGAACATTAGAACAAGTTATGTAACTGAGCATAAC
Organism: Carcharodon carcharias; assembly: GCF_017639515.1. Taxonomy (NCBI): domain Eukaryota; kingdom Metazoa; phylum Chordata; class Chondrichthyes; order Lamniformes; family Lamnidae; genus Carcharodon; species Carcharodon carcharias. The sequence goes on along the minus strand of NC_054476.1, from coordinate 157,107,716 downwards.
GCTCAGATATCCCATCCCCACAATGTTTGGAAACACTTCAGGAAGATGCTTGGCTTTTAGAGACTAGGAGAAGCTAAAAGTGAAAACATGCAAGCTGTTAATTGACTAATTTAAAATTAGAAACAGGAATTCTCACCAACATACATTGTTTAAAAATCAAAACGTTCCGACTTAACCTTTGACTTATTATCTTGCGTTGACTTCTGGATATGCAGCAAAACCTGCTCTTAGTTTTGGGTGCTGGTTTCATCATTGGGATAAAACTGGGAGGAGTTACTAAAGCTGGAAGCAATGAGGGAGTGGAAGAAACACCAATAACACAGAGTGACTCAGCAATGCTGTCATTCCACATACACAGGTTGTTTCATCTCTGGGGCACAATAACCTGCCAGTCAGGCTTTCCCTATGATACCTAAGATGCATCGAAGAATGTCAACATCTCACTTATTAAAAATTTGCAGCTTTGCCAACATTGTGTAAGTTTTAGAATGGTCTGCTTTCGGGGATAGCTGACTATGGACGGAACCATCTGGTCCTTTGGCATTGGGCGTGTTCACGCCAAGAACCGGTTTCACGCCGTCGTGGAACCAGTTTGCAATCGTCCGCTCTGCCTGTCAATGGTGGGCCGTGTTTCCCACCGTCCAACATCAGGAGCTTAATTTTAATGCATTTGCATCTCATTATTGTGCCCTCATGCCATAATCAACCCCCCCCACAACGTCAAATTTACCGCCCACTTCAGCATGACTTCAGAACGGTGTGATTCACCACTGCCTTTCAAAGGCGTGTGCCTGGCGAGCTGAACTTTGAGGGGGAAATCGGAGATGAGTAAATACAACCTTGCGCAGCGCTTGTGAACATCGCCCAGAGGACATCGAGGAAGAGGCACCCACGCGTTAGCGGAGGGGGTGTGGGGTGGGGGGGGTGGGGGCGGTGGGGTGCACAGGCAAGTCGCTTTTCCCCGCCTGGCTTTTAGTGCAGTTGCAGGGGGCAAGTGCTCCAGTGCGGGTGAGACAGGAGTCGGGGGGATGGGTGCAAGGCAGCACAGACTGGAGGAAGTACTCAAGCACGTGCTGGGAGGGAGGTGGGGAGGGGGAGGGGGTGCGGGGGGTGGGGGGAGAGGTGGGGGAGTGGAGGGGCGGGGGTAGTGGTAGAGGGGTGGGGGGGGGGGGAGAGGTTTGGGGGGGGGTCGCTGAGGGAAGTGGCCACACAATTGTAAAAAACGTGTGAAAAGTGAGCATTCTTCCACAGCTGAGGCCATTCAGCTGCAGCTCCATTGACCTCTTTGGAGTCGGGCCTCTGAAGCTTATCTGCCCACTCAAGCAATGCAAAAGCGTGAAAGTGCCACCAAATGCTCCAGAACGTCTCACCCCTTGGGCGCAGACTGAAAATTAATGGTTGTTTTAGCAGCAGAGCAATTGGCCAACTGGGCAAATTGTACAATCCCCTTGTGAAATTGGCCATGGCGCAGTCAATGGTGGATATGCTCACAGCCCCTTATAATGTCTTTATTAAGGTTTGGACCAGTATCCTCATGGTTCAAGTTAACAGAGCAGCTTTGCAGTGCAGGTTAGGAGAGTGCCTGAGTCTGAGCTGAGAGCACAGCCTGCAGTCCAGTGGGCGAAGCTGCCGCCAATCAGTCAAGTGGAATGGGGCGGAGGTAGGTGGGGTTTCAGACAGCCAATGAGCACACTATACACTGGCCATCCAAGTGGTGGCCAGCACTGTCCTGCATGAAGGGACCTTCAGACCCAACCAAGGGAGGTTCTTAGGACACATATGTTAACCCATGCGTCTCTCTCTTTGATCCTGCAGGAGGAGAACATCAGGATCATGGAGCCTGGTGATTTAGCAGAATGTCTCATGGCTTACAGGGAGCAGGGAAGAAGAGGAAGGGTGCGGCGGAGGTGCCTGGCTTGGCAAAGGGAGGGGCACCTCCCTCAAGATGAAGGGGTGGCAGGGCCTGCTGCTTACGCAGCTGTAGATCCACAGCGAGCCGTCTATAGACGGCACTTGTCATTTCTTCAGATGACTGAGAACCAGTGTCACTGAAGACTACTCATGTCCAGGGAACTGGTCGGTCACATTTGCCACCTGCAGCAGGATTTGGCACCACGGGGACTTGGTGATCATCCACTGCCAGTGACTGTGAAAGTGACTGCAGTGCTCAATTTTTACGCCAGTGGCTTCTTCCAGGGCTCCACTGGTGACCTGTGCAGGATTTCACAAGCCTGACACCACACAAAGGGTATCCAAATTGTTCCGAACGCCATCTTTGCGAAGGCACAGAATTTTGTGCATTTCGCCCGGGATCAGGCAGGCTAGGGAGCAAGGGCGCTGGGATTTGCACAGATCTCAGGTTTTCCACAGGTGTAGGGTGTCGTCAGCTACACTCACGTGGTGCTTAGATTTCCTTAACAACAAGCAGTCAACTACATCAACCACAAGGGCTTCCACTTCACTCGAATGTTCAGCTGGTCTGCGACCACCACAAATGCATCCTCCAGGTCTACGATTCCCAGGGAGTGTCCACAACTCCTACATCCACAACTCCTGCAGGTCTCAGAACCCTGGCGTTTCCCAGGGTCCTCTGTGTAGAGTTGGCTCCTCGGGGACAAGAGCTACCCACAGAGGATGTGGCTGATGATGCTCGTGCGGTGGCCTCAGACTGCAATATGACGAGGCTCAAGCCGTGACCTGGACTTTGGTAGAGCAAACGATTGGCATATTGGAAATGAGGTTCCAGTGCCTCGGCAGGTCTGGTGGAGCACTGTGATACAGTCTTCGGAAGGTGTTGCGCATCACCGTATCTTGCTGCGTGCTACACAATATGGCTGCTACGGGATGGGGGAGGTGATCTGGCTGAGGAGGAAATGGAGGAGCTGCACGTCTCCTCTGATGAAGAGGATATTGAAGGGGATAACGGTGATGAGGTCCTCGAAGGCGAGGTGCCGGCAATGAGGCCATTGCACTGGCCAGATGAGGCAGGCGCGCTCAGGAGGCCCTCATCGCTGCAAGATTCATGGAGGCTGATGACAAGATGCGTTGGGGACAGTCCATAGATTTTCACATAGCCTCTGTGAATGTCTGTCCCCTGTATGGCTGAGGGCAGCTCGCTTTCAACTCTGTGATCAGGGGCATATCATGGAGATGCTGCCATGAAACTTTAAATACACCTGATACTTTGTCAGCCTTCAGCACTTGTCCCCTTCAGGAGCATAGCATCATCGGGCACACAGACAGAATGAAGGAACTCTGTGGTGCCTGCCCAGGACATTCTGACAGCAATGACAAACACCATCGAGGTGCAGGCATCACTAATGTGTCCAGTGAGTGTGAAGTTGAACCATCACTTTGGTCTGAAGGTTACACACTGCACAGGGAAGAGGCCCTGTACTAAAACACCTGCCTTTATCTTGTGCAGGAAGCAAGGTTTCGCATCTGAGTGATACGAACACTGCTCATCACAACAAGGAGTCATAGACAAGGAGACATTCTTGGGAGTTTATTTACAATAGTGAACATTATGTACAAGTGATTAACACCCATGCCCAGGCTGTGCAACTACATCTTCTTAACTGCGGTGTCTGCTGGCACTCTCGAGGCTTTCCGTGCCCGGTGGGCACCGCGGGGACTGGGGTGTTTTGTTGACCCCTTTAACCACATTTTGATTTAAAGTTTGTAAGTTTCCTTTAAACTTTGTTCTTGGTTTTATAGCTGACCTGAATTAGGGGCTGTGCCTGATTTATCCCAATTTTGTTAATTTGGTTTTATTGGTTTTAACTCAAAAGAGTTACATCTTCTTAACTGCGGTGTCTGCTGACACTCTCGAGGCTTTCCATGCCCGGTGGGCACCGCGGGGACTGGGGTGTTTTGTTGACCCCTTTAATCACATTTTGATTTCAAGTTTGTAAGTTTCCTTTAAACTTTGTTCTTGGTTTTACAGCTGACCTGAATTAGGGGCTGTGCCTGATTTATCCCAATTTTGTTGATTTGGTTTAATTGGTTTTAATTTTAAAAGATTATCAAGAGTTCAAATCTCACAATGGCAAACTATGAAACAATGTAACTTCATCTGAAACAGATGAAAATGGGTTTGTACTCGAAAGAGTTACATCTTCTTAACCTCCCTAACCCTGCCGCTACATCTTGGTGCCCCCCCCTCCACCCCTGACATCCACAGCGGAGGTGGAGGCAGCCTGCTGATTGCTACGTCCTGTTGTGTGATGACTTTGGCGGGCGTCCTCTGGAGAGCTGAGACCTGGTGGGCCCCGGCCTACTTTGGGTGTCCTGCTGTGGGCCACATGCATCCTCCTTGGCCTGTGGAAATGGAGCTGCGGGGGGTCACAGGAAGAGGGGATTTGGATTGGCCGGACATTCCCAGAGTCCGGGAAGGTCCCGGGGTGTCGAGCTGCTGGTCCTCCTCCCTATGGGTGCCTGAGGGCCCCTGGTTGACTCCTTGAGGAGAAAGGGAAGCTGGAGTGAGATCGAGCTGCCCCACACCCCTCTCACATTGACACAGTTGAAGGCCAACCATGGCATCAGCAATAGAGTTCTGGCCGCGCAGCAGTGCAGGACCAATGACCTTGTCCAAGGTCTTTCTGGTGGACGCTATCCTGCCAGTGTTGACCTCGGTGCATCTGCATGCCGGCGTTATCATCTTGGACTGAAGGCGGCCAGACTCCTCCATCACTCCTTGCAATCTGAGGAGTGCACCAGACTTCCCTTCCCGATGTTCCCGTGATTGTCTTTGTAGTTCCACCAACTGATTGAGGACCGAGTCCAGAGGCTCATCATTTGGCTCGGACTCAGCAGATTCCTTCCCTCCAGCAGTCCCCTGAGTGTCGGCAACCAAGGATGTCCTTGCCTCCACCTGCTGAACAGATTGTGTGCTGTGCTCACCAGATTGTGATCCCGAGCCTGCTCTACATCTAGGCCCCAGCAAGGTGTGTGTCACTGTGCTGGTGGAGAGTGGGTCAGCGCCGCAACTGGTCTTCAATCGTGCTGCCCTCAGGCTCCTTATCCGAGGTGCTCTAGGCGCTGGGGTTGGGGTCAAGTTTGCCTGAGGGCGACGTGTCAGATGTGCCTAGGAGAGAAAGTGGAGATTATTAGTGCTTGGCAGCCACGTTAAACACAATAGTGGACTCAGAGTAGGATTGAGAGAGGAATGATGTGGTACAGGATCCTCACGTGGGTGTTCACCATCAACCTCATCATTGCTGCAGAAGTGGTCCATGTCCTCTCTATGGCCAGCGCCAATGCGCAACGCTGGAATGGAGTGAGGACCTTGATGTCCGGCACTCAACCCCCAGTCTGGGACCTCTTCCATTGAATGTGCGTGATCTTGTCCTGCATAAGGACAGATGGACAAAGTGTGAGCAAGGTGCATGCCAGACCAAATGAGAAGGATGCCAGGCGTGCGTGTGTGCCGAGTGGAGCCATGGATGGGACGAAGAGGCGATCTCATAAGGAGAAAAGGCCAGATGGAGATGTGATGGTGTATGTGTGTGAGAGTGAGTGATGATGACCCTTGAGATGCCAATAAATGTGAGTGGCTGAGTTGAGATTGATGAGATGGTTGACTTACCCTGGCAGCACAGATGAGTCATTCATCCTATATCTGTACTGGATGGCTGACCTTTTGTGTGCAGTGCTGGCACTGACCACCTCTGCCACCACCCCCCAAGCTGGAGTGCTGAGACTGATGTGCCTCCTGCAGCCAGAGTGGGGGTAGAGGAGATCGTGACCGGCTTCCACAGTGTTCAGAAGGTGTCCCAGGGATGTGTCACTGAACTGGGGGGGGGAGGGGAGGGCTGCACTTTTCCTGATTTTTGGGGCCACGTCTTCACCAGAGCAGTGCCGGGCTGCAAGCATTGAGAACTGTGCGCGTGGCTGCTGTTTAAACATGGCGTGAGGAAGCGGCGAAGTGGGAAAATCGGAGGCCGCCCGCCAGCGATCTGGCGTGTTTCGCGTGATTGCATAATTAATGAGGCTGGAAGGGGACGATACAGTGTGAAAATCCGCCAATGTGGCCGGCAGGTAAAATGTCTTTTTTCACGTCTGCAACTGCACTTAGTGCAATTCTGGGACCATTCCGGCCTATGTCAGGGTAGGTGCGGAATACTCAACATGTACTGTGGCTCCCATTCAGAACTGATTCATCCCCGTAGTTGATTCACCTGTAGGCAGTTCCCTACCAAGGGGAGAAAAAAAGCTTGTTTTGAGAGACTTCACTTAGTATCAAGGTGGTAGCACTACCTGAGCAAATTAGCATTTGCTCACTTCACCCAGGTAACAGAAATTGTGACCATTACCCACAAAAACCTCGATTTTAAAATCCTTCTCTTTATGTTCATAGCCCTTCATGCCCTCCGCCCTCAGTGTCTCATTAACCTCTCCCAGCTTTACAACCCTCCAGAAACCCTGCGCGCCTCCAATTCTGGCTTCCCTCCGTTTTAGTCACTCCACCATTAGCGGCCAGCCCTTCAGCTGCTGCTCTCTAAACCCTGGAATTACCTCACCAAATCTGGCTGCTCCTATCCCTGGCTCTCTTCCTTTAAATCACTCTTCAAAACTTACCTCTTTGACCAAGCTTTTGGTCACTTGTGTCTTTATGTGACTCACTGTTAAATTTTGTTTGATAGTGCTTCTATGAAGTGCCTTGGGATGCTTTACGATGTTAAAGCAGCTATAAAGGTGTTGCTGCCACCTGCCTACATTTAACCCATGGCCTTTGCAATTGCCCCAGTGTGGATGGTGGGGTTCCCGGGGGAGGGTGTTGGGTCAGGAAGGTTTTTTTTATATTTTCAAGGGATGTGGGCCTCACTGGCAAGGCCAGAATTTGTTGCCCATCCCTAACTGACCTTGGACTGAGTGGCCCATTTCAGAGGGCAGTTCGGAGTCAACCACATTTCTGTGGATCTGAATTGGTCACATGTAGGCCAGACCGAAGTATGGATGGCAGACTTCCTTCCCTAACGGATATTAGTGAAACAGATGGGTTTTTACAACAATTGGCAATATCATCGTCAGGTCCCCCACCATCAATATCCTGGGAGGGTCACTGATGTTGACCAGAATCTGAACTGGGTCAGCCATACTGGGGCTAGAAGAGCAGGTCAGAGGCTGGGAATTCTGCAGCAAATAACTGTTCTCCTGACTCCCCAAAACCTGTCCACCATCTACAAGTCACAAGTCAGGAGTGTAATGGAATAGCCTCCACTTGCCTGTATGAGTGCAGTTCCAACAATACTCAAGAAGCTCGACACCATCCAGGACAAAGCAGCCCACTTGATTGGCACCCCATCCACCCCCTTAAACATTCACTCCCTTCACTACTGGTGCATGGTAGCATCTGCAAAATGCACTGCAGCAATTCCTTCAATAGCACCTTCCAAGCCCACAGCCACTACAAGGGCAAGAACAAGGGCAACAGATGCATTGGAACACCACCACCTGTAACGTCCCTTCCCAAGTCACATACCATCGTATATTGCCATTCCTTCATCGTTCCTAGGTCAAGTCACCAGAACTGACTCCTAACTTCCCTGTGAAATAACCTATCAAGGCAGCTCATGAGCAACTTCTCAAGGGCATTTAGGGATGGGCAGTAAAATGATTGCCTGGCCACCCATCCTGTGAATGAATAAATAATTAAAAAAAATACATTTTGAACAACCATTAACTTTCTATCATTAACATTTAGTTTCATTGACTGATACATGATTTTAACTCAGTGTCTCCTCCCATCTCCCACCACCTCCATCACTAATGACAGCAGATAGATGTTACCAATGGAAACCCCTCTAGCTCTCACGCCCAAAGATGACCACAGCAAATAGATGTTGATGCTAAAGTCTTTTCGCCATCAGTTTCCAGTTGTTTCTGCAGTTGAAACAAAGAAAGGTTACAGCTTTTCAAAAATGTTTGTGGTGAGCAAAGTTTGGGCCGTTGTTAATTAAGACAAGCAATAAGCACACACGCTTGTATGTTCTGGTGAATTGTTGTACTGTCTAATGCACATTAATGGTGTACAGCAAAGCCTCTGGACTTCTGGTGACTCAGTGATACTGGAATGAAGTAACTTTTCTTTCAAATTATTAAAAACAAGTAGGTGACAGGGCCAAGTCCAGAATGTGGGTTAGCAGTGAGACTGAAAAGAGAAAAAAAGATGAGGGGCTGAATTTTTAGAATGGTGGGGTCCCGTTTCCCAGCATCCGAAGAGTCAGCGGGGGCCACATCCCCACCGACTCTGACTCTGACTACCCCGCAGACAATTGACGCCCCAACAAGTGTCAGTTGGCTGCAGGCGGTAGTTCTGCCCCTCACTCAGGAGGACATCCCACCTTAGAGAGCAGCTGGCCAATCTGCAGTGGACAGAAAAGAGAGTTGGAAGACATTGGAGACGAAGTCCAGGAACCGGAGGACCAGATAAGTTCAGGGTCCAAGGCAGGGAGGGAAGGGAAGGCCGGGTGGGGTGGGGGAGACGACACAAGGGGAGCAATAAGGGTCTCGGTGGAGAGGTCGGGTGGATGGAGATTTAGAGCCACCAGACCTTAAGGTGGGAGGGCTCCTGACTACAGAAAGGGGCTTCTGATGGAAGCTACCCCAACCCCCACCCTCAACTTTCCTGCCCAGGATGTAATTTTGATGTGTTTTGGGCTTTTCTACAGAGGTTCAATCTTCCCACCAGCCTAAAATTTGAGGAAACCTCCATTAACAGGCCACTTTTAAGAGCTTCAATTGGGACAAGGGTGGGCTTCCCATCTGAGGCCTTGCCCACCCTGGCGTAAAATCGCTGTGTGGGTCAGAGTGTGTGGGAAACCTGAGGGAATACCGTCCCTGCAATTTCATGCTCCCAACCCCACCTGAAAACTCACCGGTGAGGGGAGCGCAAAATTCTGGGCGAGGTATCTCAAGGGGTAATGGTGAAATGTCCTTTAACGGCCTCAAAATATGCTCCAGGTATGAGACATCTACAAGAATAATTTTGAAATCTGAACGTCAATTGTTTCGAAGTGAGCTAGAAAGAACATTGAGATCTTGCTTTTAATTTCAGCCCTTCCTGGTGGTGAGAAGAATTCAGAAGAAAAACAATTGGTTTCCCAGCTGGTGCGTAATAATGACTAAACCATCCTGGGTTAGCTGGTAGATGGCTGTAACACTACCCAACATCACTTGCTTTGTCAAAGACAATTCTGATCCACCAAATAATTCATTTTGTAATTGGATCCACACACTTGGAAAATCCAACCTCAGGAAGCTGTTTTCATGAAAAAAAACACACTTATTTCCTAAAGGTTACTCCAGTTCACAGAATTACATCGAACAGAATAGAACAAAAACAGGCCATTTGGCCCATTGGGTCTGCGCTGCATTTTATGCTTCACGTGAGCCACAGTGCCATCTCACTTGATCGCATTCTATCAACATGTCCTTGTATTCCTTTTTCCCTCAGTTTTTGACCTGCCTGTGACTTTGCATCTATTCAGAAATGGCTAAGCATTAAATGATGCTTCTCCCTTTGCTGTGGCCTGTTCATTTGATACGTAGGCCAGGATTTTCAGTTGGGACCGAAAACTCCCGCCCAAGGTCAACGGACCTTGGGCCGGTCCGTCAAATTTTCTGTGGCACCTGTGGCAATTCCCGCCGTGGGCAGAACCGGAAAATCCCGGCCTTAGTATTCCAACTGAAAATGGTGCTGCAGTGACAGAGGTCAAAAATGATTGACAACTGGTCTGGACTGGAGGAATTTTAGTTATGAGGAAAGATTGGATAAGTTAGGTTTAGTTAAAATTATGAGGGGTCTAGAAAGCGTGGATAGGGAGGCCCAATTCCCCTTGGTTGAGGGGTCCATGATCAGGGGGCATAGATTTAGGGGAAGAGGTAGGGGGTTTAGGGGGGGCACTGGAGGAGAAATGTTTTCACCCAGAGGGTAGAGGGGATCTGGAACTCGCTGTCTAACAGGTTGTAGTGCCAGAAATTCTCTTAACATTTAAAAAGTACTTAGATACGCACTTGAAATGCTGTACGGACCAGGAACTGGGAAAGTGAGATTAGGCCAAATGGCCACTTGTAGTTGGGCGGATATGATGGGCTGAATGGCCTCTCCCATGGGGTAAATTTCTATGATTCTGTACTGTAACTAAAAACAAAATAGATCAAGTGACGAGATCTGCAGGGTTACCAACTGATTTGGAAAGTGGTAAATTCCCTTTCTGGAAAATGTGATAAGAAAATGCATTCAACAAGTTAAAAATATGTCTGCCTAACCCCCTTGTGGAAGTTATTGGTGGAAACCAAAGATGGCATAAACACCGAAAAAATTGGCAAAAGGATGTAAATGAACCATTTTAAGAATCACACAAAATATGTAATTGGAAGAGGGAAGAATTGGCAGCTGTGGAGATTCTGAAATAGCGACTGCAGAGATTGCTGCAGACTTCAATAACCTGAGCTCCCAGGGACGATGACATGGAGCGGGGGCTTGGGAGGAGTTGAGAGAGCAGGGATTTATAGAAATCTGGTATTAAAAATATCAATGTCCTGTGTTACAAGCATAAAAGGGGGGTGTTTGTTATTTTAAACTGTTCCAATTTGAGTCAAATACAGTTTCCTTTCCACTGTAGTTGAATGCCATCACCCTGTCCCTGATTTCAAATTCATAAAGCCTTCTCTGGGCATCAAAATACTTATTACATTTCTGTTTTGAAACACCCAACTTTCGTGCCACAAACTGATTCACCTGTGCTGTTTGTTTCATCACCTGTTCCAGCCATTTAGAACTGCATTGGTTGCCTTGTGACAGGACCAGTTGCTGTCAGCGTTTAGTGACCTGGAGTTCTCACAGAATCACAGAATTTTAATGGCACAGAAGAAGGCCATTCGGCCCATCGTGTCTGCACTGGCTCTCCAAATGAGCATTATGACCTAGTGCCATTGCCCTGACTTTTCCTCGTACCCCTGTACATTGTTTCTATTCAAATAATCATCTAATGCCCTCTTGAATGTTTCGATTGAACCTGCCTCCACTACACTTCCAGGCAGCGTATTCCAGACCTGAACCTCTCGTGTGAAAAAGTTTTTTCTCATGTCACATTTGCTTCTTTTGCAAATCACTTTAAATCTGTGCCCTCTCGTTTCTGATCCTTTTACAAGCGGGAACAGCTTCTCCCTATCTACTCTGTCCAGCTCCCTCATGATTTTGAACATCTCTATCAGATCTCCTCTTAGCCTTCTCCTCTCCAAGGAGAACAGTCCCAACCTCTCCAATCTATCTTCGGAATTGAAGTTTCTTATCCCTAGAACCATTCTTGTAGACCTCTTCTGCATTCTCTCCAAAGTGTTCATATCCTTCCTATAATGTGGTGTCTAGAACTGTATACAATACTCCAGCTAAGGTCTAATGAATGTCTTATATAAATTCAGCATAACCTCATTGGTCTTGTACTCTATGCCCCTATTAATAAAGCCCAAGATACTATATGCTTTATTATCTCTCCACCTGTCCTGCCACCTTCAATGATCTATGCACATATACGCTCAGGTCTTTCTGCTCCTGTACCCCATTCAAAACTTTACCCCTTTTTTATGTTGTCTGTCCATGTTCTTCCTGCCAAAATGCATCACCTCACGCTTCTCCACATTGAACGTCATCTGCCACCTATCTGCCCACTCCACCAACTTGTCTATGTCCTTTTGAAGTTCTACACTGTCCTCCTCACAGTTAACAACACTCGCAAGCTTTGTATCATCCACAATCATTGAAATTTACCCCTGCACACCAAGATCTAGATCATTAATATATACCAGGAAAAGCAAGTGTCCCAATACTGACCCCTGGGGAACTCCACTACAAACCTTCCTCCAGCCCGAAAAATATCCATTGACTATTACTTTCTGCTTCCTATTTTTCAGCCAATTTTGTATCCACTTTGCTACTGTCTCTTTCATTCCATGAGCAATAATTTTTCTCACAAGCCTGTTGTGTGGCACTGTTCAAAGCCCATGTACACCATATCAACAGCATTACTCTCACTGACCTTTCTTGTTACCTCTTCAAAAAACTCCAACAAGTTAGTTAAACACGATTTCCCCTTTAGAAATCCATGCTGTCTCTTCCTTATCAACCCATATTTTTCCATGTGACTACTAATTCTATCCCGAATAATTGTTTCTAGAATCTTGCTCACCACTGAAGTTAAACTGACTGGTCTATAATTGCTGGGCTTATCCTTACAATCTTTTTTGAATAAGGGTGTAATGTTTGCACTTCTCTGGTCCTCTGGCACCTCCCCTGAATTTAGGGAAGACTGAAAAATTATGGCCAGTTCCCCTGCAATTTCTACGTTCACTTCCTTCAATATCCTTGGATGCATCTCGTCCTATCCTGGTGCCTTGTCAACATTAGGTACGGACAGTCTATTCAACACTTCCTCCTTATTAATTTTAGGCGCTTATAGAGAGTTTCGTCATCTGTCACCATGGCCTGGGTAGCATCTACCTCCTTGGTTTAGATAGATGCAAAGTATTCATTTAATACCTCAGCCATGGCCCCTTCATCCATGTGTAAATTCCCTCTTAAGTTCCTAATCGGCCCTACTCCTCCTTTTACTACCCTTTTACTATTTATATGCCTACAGAAGACTTTAGGATTCCCCTTTATGTTGGCTGCCAGTCTTTTCTCATAATCCCTCTTTGCTTCTCTAATATGCTTTTTCACCTCTCCTCTGAGCCTTCTGTATTCCTCTTAATTCTCAGTTGTATTTTCTACCGGGCACCTGTTATAAGCACACTTTTTTTCTTTATCTTCATTTCTATCTCCTTTATCATTCAGGGAGCTATGGATTTGTTTGCCCTACCTTTGTCTTGAATATAATTTGACTGTGCCCGAACCAATTCATTTTTTGAAGGTAGCCCATTGATCAGCTACAGTTTTTCCAGCCAATCTTTTATTCCAGTCTTTCTGGCCCAGCTCCGTTCTCACCGCATCGAAGTCGGCTCTTGTCCACTTAATTACCCTTACTCTGGGTTGCCTATCGTCCTTTTCTATAATCATTCTAAAGTGTGCAATACAACGATCACTGTCGCTTAAATGTTCCCCAACTGACACTTGATCTACTTGGCCCACCTCATTTCCAAGAACCAGGTCCAACAGTGTGTCTTTTCTTGTCGGATTGGACACCTACTGCTGTAGAAAATTTTCCTGAACACAATCTAAGATTATTTTCCCCCCTCCACCTTTGCACTACCACTATCCCAGTCTACATTCAGGTAATTAAGTCCCCCATTATAACTATTCTATAATGCTTGCATCTCGCTGAAGATTTGTTCTGCTACATTCTTCTCACTAGTTGGCGACCTATAGACTACACTGAGCAATGTAATTGCACCCTTTTTGTTTCGTAGCTCTAGCCAAATTGATTCTGTCCTTGAACCCTCTGGGACATCCTCTTTCTCCAGCACTGCAATGCTCTCCTTAACCAATACCACCACCCCTCCTCTCTTCCTTCCTTTCCTATCTTTTCTGAAAACTTTGTACCTGGGAATATTTAACACCCAGTTCTGCCCTTCCTTGAGCCAGGTCTCTGTTATCGCCGTAACATCATATTTCCACATGGCAATCTGCGCCTATTACTCCCTAATCTTATTTCCTATACATGCATTCACATACATGCATAGTAACCCAGATTTAGAATTTGTTACTTTCTCCCTCACTCCGACTTCACCTATTAACTTATTATTTTCTATAATAGTGCTAGCTGTCCCTCCCAGTATTTTGTGCACCCTGGTATTCCTCTCTAATATTTTTTCTTGGTTCCCACATCTCTGCCGAGTTAGTTTAAAGCCCTCCCAACAGTACTAGCAAAACGCCCCTCAAGGAACTCAGTCCCAGCTCTATTCAGGTGCAACCTATCTGATTTGTATAGGTGCCATTTCCCCAAGGGCCAGTCCCAGTGTCCCAGGAATCTAAAGCCCTCCCTCCTGCACCATCTTTCTAGCCATGAATTCATATGCCTTATCCTCCTATTTCTGTACTCCCTGGCACGTGGCACTGGGAGTAATCCAGAGATTACTACATTTGAGGTCCTGCTGGCTAATCTTCTACCTAGCTCCCTAAATTCTGATTGCAGAACACACCTACCTAAGTCACTGGTACCAACGTGGACCACGACCTCTGGCTGATCACCCTCCCCCAGAAGAATGTACTACAGCTGCCCTGTGCCATCCTGACCCTTGAACCAGGGAGGCAACGTACCATTCTCATGAGCCTTCCAGAAATTGAATGATAAGGAGAGACTCCTGTAGTTCTGTGCAGAGTTGATCTTATAGCCATGAGACACAATGGTAACATGTTAGCCCATTGAGTGGGGTGATCTGTATATAACTTTATGAACATTGTTTTTAAAGTTCTAATTCCTCTTTCTACTACTCCAGGAGACTGTGGTTGGTGACTGATGTGAAATTTGTATGTTGTTCCCAATAATTTTTGCATTTGAGTGAAAATTGATTTTGAAACTATCAACAACTTGAGTACAATCAAATAAAGGTGACAAATCACTTTACTTTTTCATGATGTATTTGAGATTTCAGCTGTGAAGATCTACAAAGGGAACAGTTTCATCTTATAAGATAATTTGTCACAAGATAATTTGTCAAAGTTTCATAAACCATCCAATAACAGGTTTGATTCCATTCCCTAATGGATTGACAAATATAATCAGAAAGTAGGGTTCCTTTGTGCCGATGAAGTGTTGTGTTACAGTGTAAATGATCAGCAGATTAAAATGTGTACATTTTCACTTGAGATTGTTTAATTGTTGGCACAAGTACAGCACAATTTAATTGATGTATTTGTGCTGTCTAGTGGTAGAAGGTGTCAATGTAGTTACTGAATTATTAAGCTACACAGTCTCATTTCGGCTCTGCTTTGAATGTGTGAACATGCAAAATTGACAGGGCACTCTGCTCTATGATAGCAGGTGCATCATGACTCAAGCTCCTTCTTCTGCCTCATCCCACCCCCAGCCCCTGGTAGGGGAGGCAAAACCAGTTTAGGAGAGCACGTGGACCAATTGTTAACCATAAAGACCTGTTCTATTCAGTGCAGCTATAGCTCAGTTGGTAGCAACTGAATCACAAGATTCTGGGCCCACTCCAGGGCCTAGGGGCCAAAATCGAGGCTGATACTCCAGTACAGTACTGAAGGAGTGCTGCACTGTCTGAAGTACCGGGAGATGAAACATTAAACCAAGGCCCCATCCATCTCTTTGTATAGATGTAAAAGGACGCATGGCACTATTCTGAAGAAGAGCAGGGGTTTTATCCCCTGTGCCCTGGCCAATATTTATCCCTCAATCAAAAGGACAAAAAAAAACAAATTATCTGGTCATTATCACACTGATGTTTTTGGGAGCTTGCTGTCCACAAATTGGCTCCCGCATTTCCTACATTACAACAGTGACTTTAACACTTTAAAAGTATGTCACTGCTTGTAAAGCACTTTGAGATGCCCGGTGGTCATGGAAGACATGATATAAATATAGTTACCTTCATTTTTTTCATCCGTGCCTCTGTCACAGGTTCAGCTCCATCTTAAAGGCATTCAGAGAGTCAGCACCCACTGCACCAGCCAGCCAAATCTATTCCTGAGGCTCACTACTCCCCAGTGAAAGAAAAAAACAAACTGCCTAACATCCAGTCTATTCCTGCTCTTATATAGTGTAAACTCATATCTCCTGGTCTCCCCAATCTGTTACACTTGAATAATCTAGCAATAAGCTTGTTAAATATTTTACAGATCTCTATCAGGTCACCTCTACGCCTGTGCTGCTTTAAAACAGATAGACTAAAATGTTTGAGCCTAGTGATTGAATAGCTGTTCTTTCAGCTAGGAATCATTCTTGTCCCTGATCTGTCAGCTGGTCACAGCCTGGGCAGTGACCTCTGCTCAAGTGTGCTTGCAGGGACATTGATTGAGAATGGGAACTGACTTGTCTGCAAAGGTCTTCTATAACCAAATGGGTGTCTGATAGCCATTGTTAGTCAAGCTTACACATGAATAATGGCTACTTGCTGCCATTTAACAGCCAACGTCAGTAATTTCTTTTGAAAGTGCCACCCGTAAATCAAAACATCAAGGGTTTATATTGTAGGCACAGCCAGGGCCAGGATCGGAAGCAGACAGGCACTAAATATACCCCTGCCGGCCTGCATACCGGTTCCTCAGCTTCTTCCCGCCCCCCCAGGCCAACTTCCTGGAGGTGAGATGGGGAGGCTGTCAGGGTTACCTACCAGTCAGGCTTATTAATGGGACATTTAAGGTTTATTGAAGCTTTCTGGAGGTGGCATGGGCCAGTTTAACTGCCTGGAAGGTGGCCTAGAAGCCCTCTCTGCCTGCTTGGGTGCAGCAAGAGCCACAGGCCTGTAGACGTCTTCCAGCCTTAAGAGCCCACTGCTGTCCGTGTGGGAAATGGCGGCGTGGTGGTAATGTTGCTGGACTAATAATCCAGAGGCACAGGGTAAGGCCGTGGGGACGTGGATTCAAATCCCCCAATGGTAGTTGGTGGAGTTTAAGTTCGATTAATAATTAATTGAAAGCTAGTCTCAGTAATGGTGACCATGAAGCGATCAGAATATTGTAAAAACCCAAACCCATCGGGTTCACTAATGCTCTTTAGGGAAGGAAATCTCCCATTCTTACCTGGTCTGGCCTACATGGCGACACCTGATCCGCAGCAAAGTGGTTGACTCTTTAACTACCCTCCGAACAAGCCACTCAGTTCAAGGACATTTAGGGATGGACAACAAATGCTGCCCTGCTGGTGACACACACTTATCATTGCAAGAAAAATTTTAAAAAGAGACAGTGAGCTCACACTCTGGCTATTAATTGGCGGCTCTGGGAAAAATCACATTGAGTGTCTGTTTCCCGCACAGTGTGAGATTCAGAAACATACAGGGAAAATCCTGTCCCAAGATTTGCCCCCTTAACCTCTTCTCCAAATAGTTTCGCCATAAATGGCACCTGTTGAGAAACCATTACAAATTACTGGACTAGATTTTTAGAGTTAAGCCTGAAATCTAACAAGATGTTTCACGTTTATTGTGTTAGGAAATAGAGATAGTTTAAGTAAGTTTTATTGGTATTTGCCGCTGTCTGCAACGACCCAGAGCTGAAAGAAGCTCACTTTGAATGCGACTGTCCAGAGTGTATTTTGCCAACGGTCTGTTTAAATCTATTTGTTTTATTGTTGCCTTAATGGAGGTGTAACTAGGAGTCAGATTAATTAGGGGATTTTTGTAGTTATTATAGTAGTAATTTTATAGATGTATGTATGTGCTTACAATCTTTTTTGTATGAATGAATGTTTAATTTAGTTTTACAAAAAACCTCTTGAGACTCAGTGGCCTTATTACTATTGAATTCAAAGCTTGCATCTTGAAACATAAAAATTGCAAAATGGGCTATAATAGTTGTTTCAAGTTTCCCTCTGGGATTTGAACAATTCAGCATTTACCATCAGCTGTGTCATAATAGTCCCGAAGGCATCACACACACGTGCAATATTGAGGTGGGTAGGCACGTGTGGGAGTTGGAGCAGCACCTGCCGACAATTAAAGGGCCAATTAAGGGCATTAAAAAGTCTATTGACCATAATTTTACACTGCCTGTGCGATTTTTAGTTCGTCGCATGGGCAAAACGGGTGGGGGGAATTCACCTTTTTATCATTTCCTCACCCACAGATGGGATAAAAGTCCCCTGGAGCAGCAGCACATTCTCTGTCATTGCCAGTCCTTTGCTGTGTGAGTACAGAGTTGTCCCAGAGTTTCTTGGCATCTCGTTTGATTGTCAAGCCTGCATTTCAGCATCTCAGGTCCTCAACTTCCCTGGAAGGTTCCCCTGAGTATTGCAGCTCAGAGCCCCTTCAATTTCAAGTCCTCTGCATCCCATCTAATGGAGATAGTGTGTTCCACTGGGGGAACCTCCTTTGAAGAGGAAGAGAGGGGCAGGAGGGAGAGGAGGCCAGGTGAGGGCTGGCAGTATCCCAGGGACAGACCTTTAAGGGGAGAGGCACAGCCTCAGTTGGTGCAGGGCCCGTAGGAAGGCCAAGGCGGGAGGGTATGCTGAAGACGCCACTACCCAGTGTCTAGAGTGTTTAGGCCGCGCTCCAAGTACCTCCAGATGTCCAAGGTCCAGTGCCGCAGGAGGCTCCGCCTCTCCAGGGGCACAGTAACAGCAATATGTCACATGATAGGTCCAGAAACCTGCATGGGCAGACACCCCATGCCAGTGGCTTTGAAGGTCGCAGTGGCCCTCAACTTCTCTGCCTCTGGTTCTTTTCAGGTCTCAGTGGGGACTCTGCGCGGTGTTTCCCAATTACCTACGCACGGTTATGTTAAGCACGTGACTGATGCTATCTTTAGACACGTCTGCACGTTCATCCATTTCCGGACAGCTGAGGTGAGCCAGGCGGAGAGAGCATGAGGCTTCACTGTGATGTCTGGGCCCCCGACCAGGGGGTAATCGATTGCGCTCATGTGGTCATCAAGGTGCCAGCAGGTGAGCCGGGAGCTTTCGTCAACAGAAAGAGGTTCCACTCAATGAATGTTCACATCGTCTGTGACCACAGGACACAGATTCTCCGAGTTTGTGCCCGTTACCCTGGGAGCTCACACGATGCTTACATCTTGCAGCACTCACAGGTACCAAGGCTGCTTGTGGCTCCTGCACGAGTGGATGATTGGCTTCTGGGTGACAAGGGCTATTATCCCTTGAAGAAGCGACTGATGGCCCCACTCTGTCACCCAAGACCTGATGCCGAGGAGGGATACAACAGGAGCCATGCCCCACAAGGGGGGTGTTGGAGAGGACCATTGGGCTGCTTCAGATGCGCTTTGGATGCCTGGACTGATCAGGGGGAGCATTGCAGTATCCTCCAGAGTGTGTCTCCCTCTAAGTCTTCATATGCTGCTCCCCGGACAACCTGGCTCTGGCAATGGGGAACCCACTCAAGGCTGAGGAAAATGAGGCAGCTCCACAGGCCACGGACGATGACTCAAATGATGGATCAGAGGAAGAGCCGGGGAGACGCAGGGTGAGGACCTCAAGGCAGAGGGCAGGAACCCTCATCGAGGCAGGGACACTTTGATCAGCGAACCTTCTGCTAGGCATCCAAGGCATCGATGCCTTGGCAAGCCACTGGCACTGTCTCCTTTGCTAACAATCGATAAATATGAACCCAGTACGCCAGCACCACACAACGCCAGACTTTTACAAGCCTGTGCTGCATCGACACCTATTCAAACGATCCAGACAACTCAGCCCATTTAAGTCAAATAAATGTTTATGGTACTTCACATGAACAAACAAAGTTTCCATCCCTAACACAAACATCAAAATAATTAACACAAAAACTGTAGCTTGTGACACGCCCCTGCATTGCTCAAGGTGCATTCAACTTAGTTTGCAGGTGCTGCATCTTGTGGCAGCCCGCAACCCCCCATCCCCCCCACCCAACACCTACAGTGGTGTTGGAGGCAGCCTGCTGACGCAACTGTCCTGCTGGTCCTGATGACCTTGGTAGTTGTCCTCTGGCTGCCAGAGCCTGGAGTGCATCCAGCCCCATGTCTGGGCACTCCTCAGTCATCACAGCATCATCAGCAGCCACTGGAAGAGAGATGGAGGAGCTGGTGCCCTCGTCCAGAGCGTCCTGAGAGAAGCCCATAGATCTGACAGGCAGCTCGTCTGCTCACCATTGATGGAGGGGACCTGGCATGGAGACTAGGTGCCTCATCCACCTCTCACCTTGGCAGCGACCCCTGTGCGAGGGCTTGCAGGTGTGAGAGCAGCCCCAGGAACCCCTGATTCTGTTCCTGAAGCTGCCTCTCCATGAGAGTCGCCTCTCTCTCAATGGAGGAGGCTGTGCGCTCGGTGTTAAGGGTCAACACAGAACTCATGCTGCACATGGACACCTCCATCGCGGAGACCATGACATGCAGACCCTCATGGATCCCTGCCAGTTCTCCCTGTGCATCCCACTGGACATCCAGCTTCTGCCCCTTGATGGACGACTCCAGAGGGTCGTCATCTGCCTCGGATACAGCATGGTCCTGGTCTCCAGCTGTGCCCCCACTGTCGGCTCCCTGGGGCATCTCTGCCTCTGCCAGCTCCTCATGCCAGTTCGATGTACCCTCACCGCTGTGCATTACCCGTGGAGCCGAATATCTAATGCCCAGACGTGTGAGTACCTGCGTTGGTGCCTGGTTCAGAGAGACAGTGTGACGCTGGTGCGGGTGAGCTGTTTTCCTTGGAGCTCAATGGGGGGGTCCTCGGGGTCGCTGGCAGTTCCTGGGGATGGTGTATCTGAGGGAGGAAGGTAAAGCATCAGTACATTCAATCATCAAAGTCACAATGCATGCTGGGCGAGCTGAGGAGACAGTGGAGACCTGCTGCATGGTGCCATCTGCATTGGACCTTCACTGGGCTCTCTGGCTACGACAGTTCAGTTTCTGATGAGAGGAGCCTGTTATGTTTCCAGTACCCATTCCACACACATCTGTCACCTGCACTCTTACCTTCACCTGAGACCCTGCCTCACTGTGTCTAGAGGAGCGAGGTGGCTGGTGACATTCCAGCTCCAGCGCATTGCTTTCATGCTTTCGTGAGGATGCACCGTCTTGGCTCCTCCACCCATTCTGCGGCGCTCCACGGCATTATAACTGCTCTTCTCCTGACAGCGAAAAATAGCCTCATTATTGTCCCGTCTCCCTGAAGGTCCTTTCCTGGTTCCCACCCGCCCCCACCACCCGGGCACTAGATGGGCCATGTCACTGTGGCACATCTCACCCTGCAATGCAGTGAGGCCAGTTGTGCTGACATCCCAGTCTTGGCAGGGCAGGTTTCAGTGCCAGTCCATCTACACACTCTTAGACCCCTGAATGTTCCGAGAAACGGTAACCTGACTAAAGCTCTCCGCACTGGTCCAAGCCATTTCTGCACTTACCCTTGCTGACTGCAGCAGATCCCTGAACCTTTTGCGGCACTGAATCTAGATGAGGCGCATCACGTTGTGCCCTCTGACCTGGGCGGTGACCTCTGTCCAAGCCTTCTTGGTCAGCGGAGGCGACCTTCTCTTGTCATCCCTGGACATTAAGATATGCCGCCTGGCACTGACCTCCTCAACCAGCTCTCCCAGGCACTCATCTGAGAAACGGGGAGCAGACTGTCCACCCAACTTGCCCTCCCACCTTCCATGACCACCGGGTGCTGAGGCCACGACTGCTCACCAGGACAGTGGACAGCTCCCTCAGCCTCTCCCACGACTGCTGGCTGCCTTCAGGGAGATGCCGCTTCCATTTTTCAACACACCCCAGATCCTCATTGGACCCTGTGCCCGATGTGTCCTTGCCCCCACGCTGGTGGGGGGCCTTAATTGGCCACCCAGCGTAAGGCCGCGTTCACACCGCGAATTCAGCCAGGAGCGGGTTTTACAACCACTTCCGGCCTCGGGTGTCCACCCCGAGGGTAGAATTCAGGTCAATGTTTCGAGTCCCATATGACTTTTCTTTGGAACATGATTCCTGTAATCCTGGGTGCATTCGAATTAGGAAGGACGGAATTTCATTTGGAATCAGGCGGGGGAGGTCGGAGCCACAGACGGTCACTGAGGAAGGAGATGCAGCTATGAGAGTGAAGGTAAGCAACATGGGTGGAATCGTCCCAGATTGGCACCAAGTGTGATGGCGGGCATGAAAAGACATTTTACCCGCCAGCCACAATGGTGGGCTTTCACATCGTATCGTCCCATTCCCGGCACATCCCACGTCATTAGTGACGCATTCCCAGGAAATGCACCAGATTGCTGGCGAGGCGGTCTCCAACTCCTCCATCTGGCCGTCGCCTCAGGCCTTCAGTAATCCGAGTGCTGTACTTGAAGTTTGCCCCTGCACACTCTCTCTAAGGGATTTGCTGCTGCCCCCAAATTTAGCGACGCCTCCCTCGAGCACCTACTGGACACCATGGAGGCCCACCATGAAGTCCTCTACCCTCGCTCTGGGCGAAGACCAGCAAGCAAGGTCACCAATCCTACATGGGAGGCAGTGGTAGCGGTGATCAGTGTCAATGCCCTGCAAAAGAAGGCAGCCAAACAGCACCAAAAGAGGATGAATGATCTCCTCTGTTATGCCAGGGTAAGTCACTCTCCTCGTCACTCTCAACTCACACACTCACAACCCCATCACACATCCACAGGGATCTCACTCACTGTCACTTCAAGGGACATCACCATTCACTCTCTCACACATACCTTTATCTGGCCTGTAGATTGTATCCTCATCCTGTCCATGGCACCGCTCACCACCCGCACATGCCAGGCATCCTTCTCACCCAGCCTGGCAGGTGTCCTGCTTACTCTCTCTCCATCTGTCTTCATGCAGGACAAACTGGCACACAACAAAAGGGAGAGGTCACAGACTGGTGGAGGAATGTCCAAAATCAAGGTCCTCATAGACTTTGAAAGTATTCATCCAGCTGGCTGGTGAGGATCTGGACCGTTCCTGTGCTGACGGTATGGTCGGCGGTGCTCAACCAAGTGAGGATCCAGCATTGCAACATCCATCAGACAACCATGCTGCGAGTCACTTCCCCTGTTCCACAGTCCCCTGCCATGCACTAATAATCTCTCTCTGCTTTCGCAGGCACATATAGGTGTAGCAAGTAATTAAAAAGGCAAATGGAATTTTGCCCCGGGGGTTGGAGTTTAAAAATAGGGAAGTTTTGTTACAACTGTACAGGGTATTGGTGAGGCTGCATCTGGAGTACTGTGTACAGTTTTGGTCCCCGTATTTGAGAAATGATATAATGACATTGGAGGCAGTTCAAAAGAGATTCACTATGTTGAATCCTGGGATTAAGGGGTTGACTTACCAAGAATGGCTAAACAGGTTAGGCCTTTATTCATTAGAGTTCAAAAGAATGAGGGGTGATCTTATTGAAATGTACAAGATTCTGAGGGGGCTTGACAGGGTAGATGTTGAGATTTTTCCACTAGTGGGGGAATCTCAAACTAGGGCACATAGTTACAGAATAAGGGGACACTCATTTAAAACTGAGATGCGAATTAATTTCTTCTCTCAGAGGGGAGTGAATATCTGGAATTCTCTACCCCAGAGAGTTGTGGAGGCTAGATCACTGAAAGTATTTAAAGAGGAGGCAGAGAGATTTTTGAAATGTCGGGGAGCTGAGGGCTTTGAGGAGAGATGACAAAATTGAAATTGAGGCCTTGGGCAGATCAGCCATGATCTTATTGAATGCTGGGACAAGCTTGAGGGGCCGAATGGCCTACTCCTGTCCCTAATTCTTATGTTCTTATCTAGGAAGCAGCCAGGAGGGTCCATGAGCCATGTCCTCGACTCAAGCCCCAAAAAAACACCTCGGAAGAAGATTTTGAAGACCCATCACAGCGCTCACCCACACCCTCCACCAGCTCAGAGACACACATCTCGGTGGGACCTAGTTCTAAAGTAGCCTCAGGGTCACAATCTGGCACTGGTCCACAGTAGGCAGAAGCAGGGACTTCTCAGGTTTCTGGCACTCAGAGGACTGCAGGAGGCCAGAAATCTGCTGAGTCCGAGTCAGATGAGGACCCTCTGGATTTGGTCATACCTCAGTTGCTGGAGCTGCAAAGGCAAGCTCCGGAACATCAAGAAGGAATGCCCGTCGCATCCCTCAGATTGCAAGGCATGATGGAGGAGTCCATTTGCCTTCTGAGGTGATAGCACAGGCATGCCAATGCATCGAGTTCAACATTGGTAGAATGGCAGCTGACAAAATAAACACAGCCCCTAAATTAGGGAACTGCAAATCCAAAGACAAAAAGATGTAACTCTTTCGAGTACAAACACGTTTCCATCTGTTCCTATTCAGATGAAGTTACATTGAGTTGCACAGCCTGGACATGGGTGTTAATCACTTGTACATAATGTTCACTATTGTAAATAAACTCCTAAGGAAGTCTCATTGCCTATGGATCCATGTTATGATGAGCAGTCCCTGAAGCTAGTTTTGATCATATGACCATTGAGTTAACACTTCTCAAGCCCACCAAGTCTAAATTGGATGGGGGAGGCCTTTGTGATAAAATGGGAAGATTGAGTTTCGATCTTCCCTTTTCTCCAGTATGAAACTCTATAGTCCTTAGATGTTGGCCTATCCTTAAACAATGAGATGTGTGAATTCCACAAATGACTATGAAGCACACTCACCGATGTCCATATTTAATCAGGTATTCGCCGGAGACTTGATACTGTCTGTAGACCAAATGCCAAAAGTCACATGATTTATGGCAGCCATCTTAATTTTTAAAAGCATTGACTGTAAGTTCATAATGCGTGACACACTGTACAAATGCAATCATTTTACATTTAGTAAAGGGATGAACCATAGTTTGTACTGAATGATGTTTTAAATTCTAAAGAGAAAGAAAGGCAGATTTGCATGTCTATCGTGTTTTTCACGACCACCAGACACCTCAAAGCCAATTAAGTACTTTTGATGTATATTCACTGTTGTAATATAGGAAATGCAGCAGCCAATATGAGCACAGCAAACTCCCAAAAACAGCAATGGGCTAATGACCAGATAATCTGTTTTGTTTTTGTGATGTTTATTAAGGGGTAAATATTGGCCAGGACACCAGGGATAACCCCTCTGCTCTTCTTCAAAGTAGCACCATAGGACCTTTCACACCCAGCTGAGCAGGCAGGTGGAGCCTCCATTTAACTTTTCATCTGAAAGACAGCACCTCCAACACCACAGCACTCCCTCAGTACTCCACTGGAGTGTCAGCCTTGATTTTTGTGCTTCAAACCCTGGAGTGGGACTTGAAGCAAAAGTGCTATCAGCTAAGCCACAACAGACACTGATAAATATTTGCCTATTAAGGTAGAATCTGATTATTTTGCAAAACTCTGGTCATGCACTCTGTGCAGCCACCCTGTTACAGCCTGTGCTGACCCTTAATGAAAGGGTAGTCAATGACTCTCTCATAGGTTGCTGAAACTGGCATCAGTCAGCAGAAGTCAACGTCCAAGGTGCAGTGATTGTGATATGGCAGAAGGCAAATGACCTCTGGTACAACGGGCCCACTGCACAGGTGGTGCCAACAGGCTCCCACCTCCTTGCACAGTAACTGATCCTATGGGTACAGGATGCTGACTCATGCATTTGAAATACTCTTATTCCTTTTGTGTCTAGTCTCCTTTTGTCCTGATAAGCACTGACTCTGTAACAGTGAACACTGAAATAGTGACATTAACCCAACTACACCTGAAAAACAAACTGTCAAGAGGTATTCGTGGTGTTCCAGACAGAATTCCAAATAAATATTTACTTATCGTCTGTATGTCATTACTAATTACATACACAGAAATTATTTTTGAAACATTTGAAATGGCTACTATATATGCTTATTAAAATATACCCAACAGTGTTTATAGCATGTTAATAAACAGCTCCGATCAGATGTTTAATTATCTTTCAAAGCTATCTTTTCCCCAAAACATTCTGTTGCAATACTAATCTTCCTTTCCTTTTCCATTTCACTGCTCTAATGTCAGATAGCTCAGTTCCTGTATTTTTCTCTCCCCACCCCTCCAAAAATGAGTTTTCACCGAGTTTAACAAGGATCTGATAGCCCTTAAGTGTTTTTCCTTAAAGGCATTTTAATTTGGGAACTGGTGCAGAATGGGAGATAACATGGAAGAAAAGTCTGTTACCACTTCCTGCTGGTCTCGTTCAACTCTTCACTCGCATCTACCTTTTGTGATGCACGGGATATATAGCACAAAAATAGGTCATTCTGCCCAACCAGTTCCTGTCAGTGTTTTTGCTCCACTCAAGCCTCCGCCCAGCACAGAAACTGGCTATTTGTCCCAAGTGGTCTTCGTTGGAGTACATACTCTACATAAGCCTCCTCCCACTCTACTTAGGTCATAGGATTACACAGGATACGTGGCACAGAAACAGGCCATTCAGCCCAATAGATTCATGCCGGCATTGATGCTCCACTCAAGGCTTCTCCCATCTTTCCCAATCTAAATCTACCATTGTAACTATCTATTCTCTTCTCCCTCAAATGCTTGTCTAGTTCCCCCTTAAATGCATCTATACTATTGGCTTCAATCACTCCCTTGATGGCGAGTTCCATATTCTTACCATTCTTTGACAAACAAAGCGTTCTCTGAATTCCCTATTGGATTTCTTGGTGACCGTCTTATATCGATGGCCTCTAGTTATGCTCTTCCCCACAAGAGGAAACATTTTCACTATATCCACTCTATCAAAACCTTTCCGAATTTTAAAGACCTCTATTAAGCCACCCCTTTTCAAGTTAACTGGGACCCAGGGTGTCAAATCCTTTCCTGACACCTTTGCATTTGTGATGTCATTCTTGCGAATCTCCTCTGCACCCTCTCCTGCGTTAAAGGTAGCACACACGGAAAAAAAAAATCCTCTATCTCTATTTATTATTGTCCTGCAATAATGGCTTTGGTCCCTCATCAAATTGAAAAAAAAACCCCTTTCTCCTTTACAGCTTAGGTCAGATTTGAGCCAAGGTAAGATGGTGGTGTGGTCAAAAGCACCTCAATCGCCCAACCCTGAAGGGCAGTTGCGGTCTCAACGTCTTATTCATGATGACAAACCACAATCCTCTGACCTTTCCCCCACTTCATCCCTACCACAAAGTGTGAGGGGTCTGTGGAGCTATTTTGCCACTGAGATTGAGAATATCCACTTGAGCGCTTTGACCTCTCTGTTCCACTCGGGCCTCCTGAATGGACTTCCTTTTGCACAAACACTTGCCAGGATCAGCCCCTCCTCAAAAATTCCTGTTTCCATTCCACCCCCCCACCCCCGCCACCACCCTTCTCTCTAACCGCCACCCTGGTCTCTATCCCTCATTTCTCCTCGCAGGCCCTCGAGTGCTTCTTTGATGCCCAGTTCCAACTCTCACTTCCTGTTTGAATAGCTTTAGTCCCAATTTCCAGCCTGTTCTCAACCTCTTGACTTTTCGGGAAATGTGTTAGGGTAGAAAGGGCGAATTTAAAATTTTAAAGGTGAAGTAGTTTCAATTTGGTTTTGTTAGCACAGAGAAGAGAAGTGGCTCTTTGCTAAGGTAACATTTTGATTAACACCTGAAAACTACAGGGCAGACTTTGTGTGTGCCTGTAAGCACATAAAGGTAGAATCTTATTATTCTAGGGAAGAAAATCAGATGGAGCTGCAAAATAACATTGGTTTTCTGGCTTTGTGTCGTACCACACTGTTAGTATTCTCAAACTGGATTCTATTATTTAACATTCCTCCAAACATTGCAGTTCCTGAAGTACACAACAGGAAATATCAAGGACCAAATAAGTGCCAGGGATTAAGATGACTCCTGTTGTACAATTCCGCCACCTGCTGGAGTGTTGTATCTCATGCATGTTTCCTTGCGTAGGTTTGAGTAAGTGTGATGAAAACGGTTACACATTTGAAATGTTAGCCTGTGTTTTTTGCTCTTTACAGGTTCTGGCCGAGCTGCAGTGTATTTCCAGCATTTTCTCTTTTAATTTCAGACTTTCCAGCATTTAGGTTTTTATTTAGGACGAATCCAACCCGGCCAATTACTGCCCCATTGGACTACTCTCAATCATCAGTAAGGTAATGGAAGGGGTCATCAACAGTGCTATCAAGTGGCACTTGCTTAGCAATAACCTTCTCACTGACGCTCAGTTTGGGTTCTGCCAGGGCTACTCAGCTCCTGACCTCATTACAATCTTGGTTCATACATGGACAAGAGAGCTGAATTCTCGAGGTGAGGTGAGAGTGACTGCCCTTGACATCAAGGCAGCGTTTGATCGAGTGTGGCATCAAGGAGCCCTAGGAAAACTGGCATCAATGGGAATCAGGGGGAAAACTCTCTGCTGGTTGGAGTCATACCTAACACAAAGGAAGATGGTTGTGGTTGTTGGAGGTCAGTCATCTCAGTTCCAGGAAATCACTGCAGGACTTCCTCAGGGTAATGTCCTAAGCCCAACCATCTTCAGCTGCTTCATCAATGACCTTAGGTCCATCATAAGGTCAGAAGTGGGGATGTTCGCTGATGATTGCACAATATTCAGCACCATTCGCGACTCCTCAGATACTGAAACAGTCTATCTCCAAATGCAGCAAGACCTGAATAATATCCAGGCTTGGGCTGCCAAGTGGCAATTAACATTCGTGCCACACAAATGCCAGGCAATGACCATCTCCAACAAGAGAGAACCTAACCATTGCACCTTGATGTTCAATGGCATTACCATCACTGAATCCCCCACTATCAACATCTTGGGGGTTACCATTGACCAGAAACTTAACTGAACCAGCCATATAAATACTGTGGCTACAAGAGCAGGTCAGAGGATAGGAATCACGTGACAGGTAACTCAGCTCCTGACTCCCCAAAGGCTATCCACCATCTTCAAGGCACAAGTCAGGAGCGTGATGGAACGATCCCCAATTGCCTGGATGAGTGCAGCTCCCACAACACTCAAGAAGCTTGACACAATCCAGGACAAAGCAGCCCGCTTGATTGGCACCACATCCCCAAACATTCACTCCCTCCACCACTGACGCACAGTGGCAGCAGTGTGTGTACCATCTACAAGACGCACTTCAGGAATTCACCAAGACTCCTTCGACAGCACCTTCCAAACCCACAACCACTACCATCTAGAAGGACAAGGGCAGCAGACACATGGGAACACCAACACCTGGAAGTTCCCCTCGAAGTCACTCACCATCCTGACTTGGAACCATTCCTTCACTGTCGTTGGGTCAAAAGCCTGAAACTCCCTCCATAATAGCACTGTGGGTGTGCCTACACCACATGGACTGCAGCAGTTCAAGAAGGCAGCTCACCACCACCTTCCCAAGGGAAACCAGGGATGGGCAATAAATGCTGGCCCAGCCAGAAAAGCCCACATCCCATGAATTAATAAAAAGAATGAAGTGTCAGCTGTGGCTCAGTTGGTTGCATCTTTGCCTTGGAGTTAAAAGATTGTGGGTTCAAGTTCCACCTCAGAGGTGTGAGCATAAAAATCTAGACTGATATGCCAGTGCAGTACTGAGGGAGTATGGCACTGTTGCGGTGCCTTAAGTGAGATATTAAATTGTGGCCCCTGTCTGCTCTCTCAAGCAGATGCAAAAGATCCCATGGTGTTATTTTGAAGAAGAGCAGGGGAGCTATTCCAGGTGCCCTGGCCAACATTTATCTCTCAATCAACATGATTAAAATGGATCATCTGGTCACTATCACAATGCTGCTTGTGGGAGCTTGCTGTGTGCAAATTGGCTGTCATGTCGCATATTACAACAACAACTACAGTTCAGAAGTGCTTCATTGGTTATAAAGCATTTTGGGATGTCCTGAGGTCATGAAAGGTTCTACTTACATGCAAGTCCTTTTTTTATTTTTTTAAAGAGTCAACAATATGTGGATAAAGTGGCAGCAAAATTCCTGCAATTATTCAGGAATCTAGTAACAGGAGTAGCCCATTCACCCCCTTGATCCTGTTCTACTATTCGATTAGATCGTGGTTGATCTGCATTTTAACCCCATCTACCTACCTTGGTTCTGTAACCCTTAATACCCTCACCGAACAAAAATGTATCTCAGTTCTGACATTTTCGATTGATTTAGCCTCAACAGCTTTCAAGGGGTGGGGGTGGGCAGGGATGGTGGGAGGAGGATAGTGTTCCAGATTCCTAAATCCTTCGCTTGAAGAATTGGAAACAATTTAGGATATGATTTAGGCCGCGATGGAGTGAATGTAACGTTTGTCTGGACAAATGAACCAAGGTGGGTCAAATGCACTTTCTCATCCATAATTAGCTAGCGACCTGCCGATGTGCTCTTCCGGCCTTGCTCGGTTCCCCTTTTGGCTTTTCCCATGTTACATGGGGTCGCAATGCTGATTGGTCGTCATTTTTTTGGGGGCTTGGCAGGTGTTTTTTTTTTACACATCGGATGCCCTTCCTGCCACAAACCCTCCCCGTGTATCCAGGCTGGACACAGGCACCGATAAACCTCAGGATCGAAGCAGAATACTGCGGATGCTGGAAATCCGAAACAAAAACAAAAATAGCTAGAAAAACTCAGCAGGTCTGGCAGCATCGGCGGAGAAGAAAAGAGTTGACGTTTCGAGTCCTCGTGACCCTTCAACAGAAGGTGCTGTGCTCTTTCAGCATTGCCTCTACATTGAGATTTAGTTTTTTTCTATCTCCACAATATAAATATTAACATGTTAGATTACAGTGGAGTAAAAATGTATTATGAATATAATGTTTTAATATATAGTCATTTGTAACAACTGTTGCCAATAAAAACTTATTCATATCCATTTTCTAAACTTGGGAAAACACACCTTTCTTAATGGCCAAAACCCATTTGTTGCAACATTTAATGTTACTTTGTTTAAACATAAGTTGGATTTCAAAAAATAAGTTCCATTAGGGATAACACGGACAATATTATTGAACTATTATCCACGTCACAAACTTTTTAAGGCAAGTTTGGAAAGCCCATTGAAGTGAGCAAACCAAGTCTGGAGCAAGCGTGGCCCGGATCACGTGACGACAGAGGCCGGCTTCAGTCGGTCGCCGCCCGCTCACCTCCCGTGTCACGTGCCGCCGGAGGAGGAGGAGGTGGTGGTGGTGGTGGAGCCGAGGCTGAGTCTTCCCGTATCCCAGCGTGCATCTCGCGGGCGATGGCCGCCGCCATGGAGGAAGAGGAGCTGGAGTTTGTGGATGAGCTGGAGGGTGTGTTGTACCTGAGCCCGGAGGTGCAGCTGGCGATAGAGCAGGTGTGGAGCAGGCGACAGGGAACGGGCTGAAGCTTTTATTTATCCTGGAGACCATGAATTCCGTGTGGGGGACGTTGGGGGGGGGGGCGGGGGGAAGAGGTCATAGGTTGTGTTTATTGACAGCCCAGTGACAGCTGCCTGTCGGCGCCCTGCAGTCTCCCTGGCAACACTCACCCCCCACCCCCCCCCCCCCCCCCCCCCCCCCCCCGTTCGGCCACAGCAGCTCTCGGTCATTTGTCCCATTCTGGCTGGACTTGCTTTAATTTGACATATTTACCCACACTTGCTGAACTGGGACAGACGCAGCTGTCCCCAGTGGAGGTGGGTTCGGAGTGGCACAAACCCGTCCACCCGTCGGTCTTAAAAAGGCAAGTTTATTTTATTCAGCTGTCGGTGTGTGTGTCTGTGTAACTCCGAAACCTGCAGGTATCCAGTGAGCGATGGGTGGCACGTTTCCTTGCTCGACGAATCTGTGACAAAAATGAGACCAACCCAACAAGCGAGGAGGTAGATATTTTGGGTACTTGCGTAACAATATTAGGACGTATTAAAGCTTCAAGTTTAAAAAAAAAATAAATTCTTCTGTGGGACAGAATCGGACAAAGTTGGTACTTGTGATGAGGCAGTCTTAACTCCCCAAAGATGCTGAGCGATGCTGGATTGCAGTTCCAAGGGTGTGAGCCTTACTTTAGCATCTTGTCAAAATGGCATAAGGTTGGACTTTTTGGCAGCATGTTTTCTGATGGAGGATCACATAGCTGAGCGTGACCCTTACCTATGCATAGATTTCCTGGTGATATTTTTTCTTCTCCCTAAACAAGGGATGTGAACCAATTGCCGTACCCTTTTTGTAGCTGAGACCAGCAAGCACACTGGAGACTAGGAATTCAGCCTGGACTGTAGTTTCACCTACCAGGCTGGAAGGGAAGCTAGAACAATTTTTAAATTGTGCTCACAAAGCGAGAAAGGTGATTCTCGTTATTGGGGGCCAATCACCTCAGCCCCAGGACGTCACTGCAGGAGTTCCTCAGGGCAGTGCCCTAGGTCCAACCATCTTCATCTGTTTCATCAATGACCTTCCCTCGATCATAAGATCAGAAATGGGGATGGTTGCTGATGATTGCAAGTGTTTAGTACCATTCGTGACTCCTCGGATACTGAAGTGGCTCATGCCTACATGCAGCAAGGCCTGAGCAACTTTCAGGCTTGAGCTAATAATTGGCAAGTAACATTTGTGGCATACAAGTGCCAGGCAAAGACTATCTCCAACAAGAAGCTAACCACCTCCCCTTGACATTCAACAGCATTACCTTTGCTGAATCTCCTACCATTAACATCCTGGGTGTTACCATTGAGCAGAAACTTTGCAGAACCAGCCATATAAAGGCTGTGGCTACAAGAGCAAGGTACAGGCTGGAAATTCTGCAGCAAGTAACTTGCCTCCTGACTCCCCAAAACCTTTCCACCATCTACAAGGCACAAGTTAGGAGTGTGATGAAATACTCTTCACTTGCCTGGGTGGTTGCAGCTTCAATATGCTTAAGAAGCTCGATACTGTTAAGGACAAAGCAGCCCACCTGATTGGCATCTGCTACTTTAAACATTTACTCCCTTCGTGACCAGTGTACTGTGGCTGCAGCATTAACCCTCAGTAAGGTACACTGCAGCAGCTCACCAAGGCTTCTTTGACAGCACCTTTCAAACCTATCACCTTTACTGCCTAGATAGGCAAGGGCAGCAGGCACATATAAACACTGGAACTTGCAGTCTCCTCTCCTAAGTCACACGTATTCCTGACTTAGAAATATAACACTGTTCCTTCACTGTTGGTGGGTCAAAGCCCTGTACCTCTCTGCCTAACCGCACTATGGGTGTACTAACACCATAAAGACTGCAGCAGTTCGAGGAGATGGCTCACCACCACCACCTCGAGCAATTAGGATTGACAAATGCTGTCCTTATCAGCGATGCCGACATCCCATGAATGAATAAATTAAAGTAACAAAGTGGCACAATTTCCCAACATGCTGGAAAATTTTTATAATTAATTTGATTCCAGCATTTACCAGACTTGTGTGCAAATTGATTTCCCTTCCTGTTCTTACCAAACATCTACCTAAAGCAATTCCACACTTTGAGTAATATTAACACAAAAAAGCAGAATATTATTATTCCAAAAATGAAAACTTTAAAATGAGTTCATTGGACAATATTGCAGATAAATATCATCTGAAATTTGTACAAAAGGTCGCCATTGTTGACTGGCTTCACTGCAGTCAAAAATCGTTCAAAGGGGAATTTCTTTATTTTAAATATTTTCAGAATTCTCCCAATTACAGGCAGGTTCAGTAAATTACTTGTGGTAATGACAAGTTATATGTGAAAGATGGAATTTGAGTTGGATAAAATCAAAGGAAAGTCAGATGAATAGGATTGTGTTTAATATTGATATTTGGAAAGTATTGGGTGTTGTTGGGAAAAGCACTGAAAATGATTAATAAATTGTTTGGCTTTCATTGGTTTAATTAAGTAGACAAGAGGAAGATTCAGCTGTGCTGTTGGCAGTGTCCTCACATTAAAAAGTGACTCTGATCAAATAAGATTTTGGGATGGGTATGTGGATCTAGCATGAAAGGAGATAGCCTCAGCACTCGGTTGAGACCACATCGGGATCATTGTGCCCAGTTTATTGGAAATGATTCCAAACAAGGCATTAGGATGGTTCTGAATCTTGAATCATGGAGCTGTATTGAGATAACAAAGGATTTTGTCCTAGAAGCCATTGTCTTTAGGGGGAAACCCACTTGCAAGGGCTGAGGAGCAGAATGAGTTTTTAAAATCAAGAAGTCAACAGGTAGAATCTAGAGAATCTGTTTGTCAGGAACAATGTTTCTTTCCAGGCAAAATAATTTTTGTGGGATTGGACAATGTTGGCTTTTAACCTTTAGAGATCTTGGATCATACCCAACACAGCTTGAAGGATTTTTCTTTCTCGGTAAAAGGTCCAATAGGATGGCCAACACCCATCCTATTTCCTGCAATGTGTGAATCAATAGTTGAAACCCTTCCATGGTTCATTTAGAAAGAAGCTGCAGATAATTGATGTGGGAATTGGCGACCCTCAGTTGATGAAGTCAGAGCTGCTCTTCTCAAAATGGCATTGTGAATGATACTTCATCCACCCCAGCAGGAGTTGAAACCTTCAGGAGAGGAAGAGAGAAGAGGCAAAATAAAAACAAGAACTTGCATATAAACTGAGAAGCATAAGAGATTTAAATGATTTTCCCCAGCTTCACATATGAAAAGTTGCTAGAAGTAAATTAGAACTCCAAAAAATTCTTTCCTCAATGTTGTGCAGAGTCAGATGGGGGCCTTAATGTTGTTGAATGATAATTATTAAATGAAGAACTTGACAAGTCATATTCACTGAATCACACAGGTGTTCCCCAGTCAGGATCCCTTGGACAGGGCTGATTTCAATGCGGTGGAATACATCAACACGCTGTTCCCAACAGAACAGGTAAGCGAGCTGAAGGGATAGCTGGATTTTTTTCAGTGATGTGTGGTTTTTCCATATGATCTGCCAGATAGTGACTCTGTTGTTCTGGTCACCTGAAGGCTCAGGACTGTCTATTTGAACCATCAGAAGATACTTGATGAAAAGACAGTTGTCTGGGATTAGGCAGGAAAGCAGAGTGTATTCCTTTGCATGGCATTTCTCTTTTATATTATTCTATTGAAAAAGTTTGCTCTTTGCATTTATTCTGTGTTGAGAGCCCCTTAGTGAGTCTCCTGGAGAGTACAAAAATTTAATTTGTTATTACCTCATTTCTGGTTGCGTGGCATTGTTGTCTACAAAATGGCTGTTGAATTTGTCTGTATAGCAGTGACTGGGCCCAGAGTAATTCATTTTACATAAATGCTTTTGAACATTCCTGAGAGGAGATTTAATGAGTTACAACAAGTCTGCAGCCCAAAACATAAGAACGTAAGAAATAGAAACAGCAGTAGACCATTCAGCCCCCAGAGCCTGCTCCGCCATTCAATAAGATTATGGCTGTAAGTGCTAAAGTGCTATGTGAATGCCATTTATTTGTACTGAATTTTGAACTACAGACAGCTCTGGGTTCAGTGTAGCTGATGAGGAAAGGTGCTGTCATAAACCTTTCTGCCACTTATATTGGTCAGTTTGAGACAGGATATCTCCAGTCATCAGAAAGCTGCAAATAAGGGGATTAAAGCCAAACTTTCTCTCATGGGTAGGAGAGTTGATTTAAAGAGAAGCAAAGTCTAGAGAGAGTTCTTCTCATTCAAAACACTCTTGTTTCATAAATATCTATAAAGTATATTCAGTAAGCTAATCCTTGATCTTCTGGCAAATCATTACTGGTGTATACCTGATCCTTGGGTTGCTTCAGTAACATCACTTTAAAGGGGGGTGTCATAGAGCAGCTGCAGTCAAAACAATGGGTACCACAACTATAGATTGTATTTGGCTGATAGCATACTTTCCTGGAATCAATTGTTTCTGGTTTGGGCCTGTGCAGCCAGGGACCTCAGTGCAGCCAGTGGAGCCTCTCTGCAATTCCCCCCACTCCCCTCCATTAGTTATGCCTGGAGTAGACAAACAGCAAGGCAGCCCAACCTAAGAGGTTTCCATTGAAGGTGAAGCGCCAAGATGAATTTTTTCACATGTACAGAGCAGGTTTGGAGATGAACTTGGGAGCAGGTCTTCCATCCTCCCATTAGATAGGGAATATACAAGGCATGTAGGGAAACTATCTAGAATGAGGTAGGTGAAGGAAATAAATCTTCCCAAAAAAATCCCACTATTTGAATATTTCAGACTGTGCTTTAAAATAAGTAGGACTAAAGGAATCGACCAAATGCTTCAAAAAGATCCTCTTTTATAAGGTTTTCCGAGTCTTTGGCACCAATTCAGCCTTGCATAAGTTAATCATCCTCAGGATGACAGTTGGAAGATGTGCCAGCTTCTTGCAACAATTTCCCAGAGCTTTGGGTGATTTGTTAAACATGGTGCTGACAAGTACACAAATGCTGTATTTGACAGAAGTAATTCAAATATATCTGATTTACTGGCTGTTCTGATTGAAGCTGTGTTTTCTATCTGGTACAACTGGATACAGTAGCATAGTAGTTATGTTACTGGACTAATAATCCAGAGCTCAAATCCCACCATGACAGTGGGGGAATTTAAGTTCAGTTAAGTGTGGAATTCAGTAAGTCTGGAAGAAAAAGCTAGTATCACTAGTGGTGATCATGAAACTACAAGATTTTTGTAAAAACTCAACTAGTTTACTAATGTCCTTTTGGGGAAGGCAATCTGCTGTCTTGCTCGGTCTGGTATATATATGCCTCTAGACCCGCGGCAATGTGGTTGACTTAGTTGTTCTCTAAAATGACCTAGCAAGCTATGCAGTTGTATCAAAACCACTATGATGGACTACAGTGATTCAAGATACCTTCTCAAGGGCAATTAGTGGTGGGCAAATAAATTCTAGCCCATGTCCTGCGAATTAATAAAAAAACTAGTGCAGGATATATCAGGTGCCAATGCCTAATCCAACGCTGAAGTGAAGGGAATCTCACTAATTTTCACTTTAAGTTGTCAGGCTGGACACTGATTTTGGATTCATGCTGTTTTTAGAGTATAACTGCAGTGTTGTTGTGACACAGAATAACTTTGTACTGCAGTGTGACTGCCTCCTAGTTATTTAAGCAGAGAGCTCAACAGTTTTACAATCTGATCAGCTCTGTTTCCTTATTATTGTGTCTGCTCCATGCCAGGGCCAATTCTCTAAGGAGAGACTGTTCAATGTACAAGTTTTTGTTCTTGGAGAAGTGAATGACCTACCTGACTTTTGACATAGTAGACCACCCATTCTCCCCCAATACCACTCCATTGTCATCCAGTGTGGTGCTGCACTCGCCTTGCTCCATTCTTATTTATCTATTGTAGTTATTGTATCACTTGCAGTGGCTTCACTTCCTGCTCTTGCACTGTTATCTTCGGTGTCCCCTAAGGATCTGTCCCTGGCCGCCTCCTGTTTCCCATCCAAGTGCTGCACCTTGGTGACATCATCTGAAAGCACAGCATTACTTTTCACATATATGCTGATAACACCCTGCTCTACCTCACCACCTCTCTTGATTCCTCCACTGTTGCTGAATTTTCGAAATGCTTATCTGACATCCAGGAGGAATTGAACAAATATTTCCTCCAACTAAACATTGGGAGGACCAAAACCACAAATTCCATGTCCTAGTGACAACTCCATCCCTGTTTCTGGCAACTGTCTGAGACTAAACCAGTCTGTTTGCAGCCTTGCTTTCATATTTGACTTTGAGATGAGCTTCTGACTACGTATTGGTGCCATCACTAAGACCACCTATTGCCACTTCCATAACATTGCCCGACACTGTCCCTGGCTCAACTCATCTGCAGTTGAAACCCTCATTCATGCCTTTGTCACTTCTAGACTTGGCTACTCTAATGCATTCCCATCAAGCCTGCCACATCCTACCCTCCTTAAACTTGAGGTCATCCAAACCTCTGATGCCTGTATCCTTCTGCACACCAAGTATTGTTCATCTATTGCCCCTGTGCTCACTGACCTACATTGGCTACTCGATTTAAAAATTTCCATCCTTATTTTCA
This sequence comes from Carcharodon carcharias, assembly GCF_017639515.1. Taxonomy (NCBI): domain Eukaryota; kingdom Metazoa; phylum Chordata; class Chondrichthyes; order Lamniformes; family Lamnidae; genus Carcharodon; species Carcharodon carcharias. Next base: position 157,070,148 of record NC_054476.1, on the reverse strand, counting down.
AATCCCTCGATGGCCTCTTCCCTCCCTCTCTGTAATCTTCTCTAACCCCATTACCCCCTGAGTTATCATCACTCATCTAATTCTGGCCTCTTGTGCATCCCTGATTTTAAATGGCCTTGCCTTCTGTTGCCTAGACCTTAAGTTCTGGAATTCCTCTCCCTACACCTCTCTACCTCACTTTCCTGCTCCTTTAAGACACTCATTAAAACCTACCTCTTGGACCAAGTTTTTGGCCTTCTGCCCTAATATCACCTTATGTGTCACTATTTGCTTATAATGCTTCTGTGAAGCACCTTGGGACATTTTATTATGTTAAAGAAGATATATAAATAACAAATTGTTATTAATCTTGTCTATATTGGGATGCCAGTTGTGTGACTAGAAGTTAATAGTTTAATTGCATTAAAAGTCTTCTGTTGGCCATTCTTCTAAACAAATTGCTCAATATATGTTATCTGGAATAACCTCGATGTTTATGGATAATAGAACTGTAAATTAATGTTGTGAAGAATTCATGTTTGCTTGAAGGATTAACTGTGCATATTTTGTGTTCCACTAGGAGTCACTGCCTTACTGAATTTAAAGCTGCTCTTTACTCAGTTTAACTTTTCACAAACTGTTCTCATTTTGGCTTTTCTTTCTCTCCTAAGTCTTTAGCTAACATTGATGAAGTTGTAAACAAGATTAGACTAAAGATAAGGTGAGTGAAATAAACTATTAACTCTCTTTACTGTCTGTAAGGATTCCCCAGAGTCCCATTTGACAGTGTCTCATTTAAATGTACATACAAGTGCAGATTGTCCTTGTGCACCGCCCATCCCTTTGAGTATCTCCTTTGCTGTTCATTTTCTTAGTTACGTCCTCATGAAGCGCCTTAAGACATTTTTCTATATTAAAAATGTTGTATTATGAGTGCAAATTGTTAGGTAACTAGCTATAATAGGTTATGTATTCATAACACTACCTTCATAATGCATGTAACTGTGAGGCAGCAATCTTGAGGGGAGATGGTTGTGTAGTGGTAATGTCACTGGACTAGAAATCCATAGGGCCAGGCTAATATTAATGGGCATTGGGTTCAAATACCACCACGGCAGCTGGTGGAATTAGAATTCAGTTAATAAATCTGGAGTTACAAACCTAGTCTCAGGAATGGTGACCATGAAACTATCATGATTGTCATTATGACATGATTGTCATAAAAACCGATTGGTTTATTATTGCCCTTTAGGGAAGGAAGTCTGCCATCTTCACCTAGTCTGATCTAGATGTGACTCCAGACCCACAGCAATGTGGTTGGCTCTTAACTGCCCTCTGAAATGGCCTAGCAAGTCACTCAGTTCAAGGGCAATTGAAATAAAAAAAACTTACCTGGCAGGGGAGAGACCTTCATCACGTTTCTGCCAGGGAAAGAGCAATGGCGATAACCAGTCAAACCCCTTACCATGGGGTACCTAACACCATCTGAGTCATGGTGAAGGGCAGCGAGCAAGGAACAGGAATGGATAGGACCACCTTCACTAAGAGGATCCTATTCAAGCTGTGTGGTTTCGAGGCTGCGGAGATCTACTGCCTACAGGATTTCCCCAGCGCTGGTTTCTTTGATGTGACCTTCAAGCAAGTGGCAGCTTGTGTCAAACTACTGAAGGTGTTTGAGGAAAAGAAAGACCTGCCAGAAATGAAGATCCTGATGGCGGAGCCACTTTTTGCTCTACCGTTACATCGAGAACGGGTTGTGACAGTGCATCTGTACAACCCCTACGTCCCTGTCGCTGACGTGCTCACCTTCCTTACCAGGTACTTCGATAAGGTTGGGAGCTGCACTGAAGTTAAAGATAATTTGGGGATCTGGACATGTAAACCCCAGGTTAAGGTAACGCTCAAGACCGACGGTAAGGGAGCTGTTTTCCACCCCCCTTCCAGATTCGCTATTGGGGGAAGCCGTGGGTACCTTGTCTACGCTGGGCAACCCAAACTTTGTCGCTCATGCGGCAAGTCTGGTCATGTGGCGGCCAACTGCAGTGCTGTCCTCTGCAAGAACTGCAAAAAGGAAGGGCACCAGACAAAAGATTGTAAACAGGCTAAGTGCTGCAACCTGTGTGGCGAGGCAAGTCACCTCTACAAGACCTGCCCCAAACGTTGCCGTACTTATGCACAGGCAGCCAAAGCCAACGAGGGGGAAGCAGAAGAAATGCCTCGTGCCTCTCCAACCACCAAGGCCCCCAGGGAGAACAACGGGACAAAGGAGGACACAGAGAGAGACAAGGTGGAGGAAAAGATTGGGGCAACAGACAGCCAATCAACAGCACTGCCCCCTGAACCTCCCACTCCTCAGGAGAGCGAATCAACGGAGGAGGAGGAGGCAGCAGTGGGAAAGCAGTAGGGGGAGTGGCAGCTGTTGAAGAGAGCCAAAAGGAAGAAAGGGCTAAAAAGAAACCAAGCCACTTCCCAGACAAGAGTCAAGAGGCATCTCCTATCCGACACGGATAACAAGAGCAGCAGCTCTTCGGACGAAGAAAGGCCAGGGCGGCGCCAACAGAAGAAGCGGCAAAATGCTAGGGAGTTGGAGAACGAGACATCTAAGCTCCAGAACATTGGAGACAATGAGGAGACCAGCGCACCCCAACTTTGCCCACAACCCGAAGAGGCCAGTGCACCACAACCCCAGGAATCTGGGAACAGTGAGGCGCTCAGCGCACCCCAACTCTGGGAAGCCGGGAGCAGCAATGCCCCAGAGGGGGAGAGGATTGGAGAAGCTTCTCCAACAGAGGACATTTCAAACCCCGCTCTCTGCACGGACCCCCAGTTGCCACCCGAGCAGAACATCTCCAATGGGGAGGTTCAGGATGCTTTCCTCAGCCCATCCAAAGTGAAGCAATTTGAGCACACTACAGGCATGAAGGAGCAGACCAATAGTCTGGAACTCTCAGACAACAGGTTTGGTAAGCGACTAACTGCTTTAAAATGGGTTTAAAGATTGTATCCATAAATGTGCGTAGCATTAAATCTACTACGCGATGTGTTGTGACCTTGGATTACCTTGCCAAGGTCAAAGCTGACCTGTTGTTTCTGATGGTGGTCCCATGGGCCATCGATCTGGTCGGGAGGAAACTACTCTCGTTCCTCCGGCCTGGGGATTCTGCTGCGGGGAGGCAGCTTCACTGTCTCCCAGGTTAAGGAGGTGGTGGGCGGGCACCTCTTTGTAGCAGACGTAATGTATAAGAATGCTCCACTCTGGTTAATTAACATCACAAGGGGCTGAGCGGCTGGAGGTTTTTCAGCAGCTCCCACTGCTGCTGGCGACCTCCAGGCCGGTCATTCTGGGCGGTGACCTCAACTGCATCATCGATGCGGCTGGACGATCCGGCAGGGCCGACAGCAGATTGGATGCTACGTCCAGATCCCTGATGGAAACAGTAAAGGATGCCAAGCTGCATGACGTCTTCAACCCTGCAGATGGAGCGCAGCGTAGATACACCTGGTCGCGGCCTGATGGGTCCATCTGTTCCAGGATAGATTTCCTTTTTGTGTCCCGTGCATTCACAGTCAGATCCACCGACGTCCAGCCAGTGTTCTTCTCTGACCACTGCCTCCTACTGGCTGACTGTCACTTAGAGAAGGACCAGAGGGTTGGCAGGGGGGCATGGAAGCTAAACGTGCAACTGCTGACCCCAGAGAACATTGAGGAGCTCAAGAGGGATTACAAAGGTTGGAGAACCATGAAACCCCTCTTTGAGTCACTGACACACTGGTGGGAAGCGATCAAGGGAAACATCGAGGTTTTTCGTCCTCAAAGGCACCCAGAAAGCTAGAAAGGAACAGGGGGAAATGTCCCGACTCCAGAAAAACATGCAGAACCTGCTCTGGCTGCAGTCGATGGGGGTCGATGTCAAGGAGGAACTCCAAGAGGTGAAGAGCCAGCAAGCCTCGCTCTTTGCCTCGGAGGCCTCCAAGATCATCTTCCGTTCCAGAGTCCGCTCCATGGAGCAGGATGAGACGTGCTCACGTTTCTTCTTCCAAAAGGTACACAGAGAGAGCTCTGTGATCAGCAGCCTGAAGGAAGAAGACGGCTCAGTAAAGTCATTGCAATCTGACATTTTGAGGATCAGCAAATCCTTCTATGCCAGATTATAAGACGTGAAGCCCACAGACAGCACGGCCTCCCAGTCCTTCCTGTCCTCTATCACGGAGGTCTTAGATGACAGTACACGGAAGAGTCTGGACAAAGCGCTAACTCCTGACGAACTGACTGAGGCCCTCGAGTCCTTCGAGAAGAGTAAAACTCCCAGAAGCGACGGCTTGCCGGCGGAGTTGTATTCGGCTTTGTGGGACTGGATCGGCCCAGACCTGCTAGAAGTGTACGAGAGTATGCTCCTGGCCGGCAGTATGTCAGAATCCATGAGGAAAGGCATTATCACCCTCATCTACAAGCACAAGGGGGAAAAGGGAGGAAATTAGAAATTGGCGACCCATTTCACTGTTGAATGTGGACTATAAAATTCTGTCCAAGGTCATCGCCACTCGGGTCAAATCCGCTTTGGAATTAGTGATCCACCCTGACCAGACCTACACTGTGCCAGGCAGGAAGATCTCTGACAGCCTCATGCTGCTCAGGGATACAATTGCCTATGTACAGGACAGGGGTGTGGACACGTGCCTCATCAGCCTGGATCAGGAGAAGGCCTTTGACAGAATATCGCACACCTATATGGTGGATGTGCTCTCCAAAATGGGGTTTGGGGAGGGAATTCGCAATTGGATCCAACTGCTCTACACTAACATCAGTAGTGCAGTCTCAATCAATGAGTGGGAATCAGATAGCTTTCCTATTAAATCTGGAGTCAGGCAGGGCTGCCCTCTCTCGCCTGTTCTTTTTGTGTGTTGCATAGAACCCTTTGCTGAGTCCATCAGGAAGGATCCGGGCATAAGAGGAGTGACGATCCCAGGTAGTGGAGGCACTCAGATCAAAGCCTCCCTGTACATGGACGATGTCGCCGTCTTCTGCTCGGATCTGCTGTCGGTGCACAGACTTTTCCACATCTGCGACCAGTTCAAACTGGCCTCAGGAGCCAAGGTAAATCGTGGGAAGAGCGAGGCCATGTTCTTTGGGAAATGGGCTGACCGATCCTTTGTCCCCTTCACTGTCAGGGCTGATGGCCTGAAGGTGCTGGGGATATGGTTCGGACGGACCAGGGCACGCATTAGAAACTGGAAGGAGCGAGTGTCTATGGTGAAAAGGAAACTGGGCATGTGGGAGCGACGCTCCCTCTCCATTGCGGGTAAGAACCTGGTCATCAGGCGTGAGGCACTCTCGCTGTTGCTGTACGTGGCGCAGGTCTGGCCCATTCCACACTCCTGTGTGGTGGCAATCACCCGAGCCATCTTCCGCTTTATCTAGAGGTCAAAAATGGATCGTGTCCGCAGGGACATGATGTACAAGCCTCTAGATAAAGGGGGAAAAAACTTGCCCAACATCGCCCTCATACTGATGGCCACCTTTGTGTGCGGCTGCATCAAGCGGTGCGTAGACCCTCAGTATGCAAACACCAAGTGTCACCAAGTGCTGAGGTTCTACCTGTCCCTGGTGTTGTGAATGATGGGTCTGGCCATGATGCCGCGGAACGCTCCAAGTAGTTGGACCGTGCCATACCACCTGTCCCTCATGGGAAAATTTATGCAGAGAAACACCTTCGACCACAAGTCCGTCAGGCAGTGGTCAGCACGTAACGTCTTAAAGGCCCTGAGGGAAAAGGAGAGGGTGGATCCTGTGGGATGGTTCCCTGAGCAGACTGGCAGTCATTTGGCAGAATGCCTCATCACCAGAACTTTCCAACAAACACCAAGATGTAGCTTGGCTGGTGGTGAGAAAGGCCCTCCCTGTAAGATCCTTCCTACACGCCAAGAGTCTCACCCCCTCTGCACGTTGCCCTCGAGGTGGCTGTGGTGGGGAAGAGACCGTTGTTCACCTCCTTGTAGATTGTGTCTGTGCGAAGAAGGTCTGGAGAGAGATGCAGTGGTTTCTGTCGAGGTTCATCCCGAGCAGTTCTGTGACAGAGGACTCTGTGCTCTACGGGCTGTTCCCAGGGACACACACCGAGGCAAACATCAACTGCAGCTGGAGGACCATCAACTCGGTGAAAGACGCTCTTTGGTCTGCCCGAAGCTTGTTGGTTTTCCAGCGTAAAGAATTGTCCCCGACCGAGTGTTGCAGACTGGCACATTCCAAGGTCCAGGACTACGTGCTGAGGGACACAGTTAAGCTTGGGGCAGCCGCCGCAAAGGCGCAATGGGGAAGGGTCGCTGCCTAAGACCTTTCTGCCACAGTTCACTGAGGTGCTGGGAACTGTAAAGAGCCCCTCAGGCTGTACAGATTAAAATGTATGTCTGCCAATGATTGAAATATTCATTGTTTGTTCTGATACACCTTGTGTTTCATGTTGTAAAAGTTGAACCTGTTTGTATTTTTGTAATGGTGATTTGAAATGGTTTTGAAGATTTATGAATAAAGTATATTTTTGCAAAAAAAAAATAAAAACAAGGGAGTGAGATTAAGTAGATCTTTCAAAGAGCTGACGCAGGTGCAATTGGCTGAATGGCCTCCTGTGTTATAAAATGCAATGATTAACTATACCTTCCAACTTAATATCATTTGATATTAATGATAAAAAGAGACATGCCAAAGCTTTTCATCTTGCACTCATCAAGACAATTCACAAGAATAACTATTGTAAAGGGAACAGCAATTTATACTGCATGAGAAGAGAGTGCTGATTTGATAGCAAGTGAGCTGTATTGCCATTGAGAATGCACCAGGGAACAGTTAACTGCCAAGCTTTTATTTAAATTCAAACCAAGCAGATTGACTCTGATTGGTCAAGGCATTGCTATGGGGAATGAACCAGGGAATGGCTGTCTTCCAAACTTTTGTCTGAGCAAGAAATGATGCTAGCCACTTCATGCTTCGATAATGCAGTAGCAACATGAGTGGTATGCTCCTCTAACAGGATGTTTCTGTTAAGCCAAAAAGATGTTCTGCCTATCATGCAAATGAATAATGTGGCATATGGATTTCAGTGCTGGTGTGATGCCAGGTATGTAGGCAGTCCATCTCAACGACTGGCAGATTGTATCAAACTACACATCCCTTCGGCTGTTTGCAACAGGCAAAGTACCTAACTGTACCTAACTCAAAACATAGTTTCCAATATTAGATGTGATTCCATGATTGGACAGCACTTGCTAAACAATCCTGGTTGTGCTAAAAATTATACTGACAACCAATTTAAGATTCCCAGTTGGGCTCACTTACACGTGCTAGAAGTTACATATATTCATACACACAGCCCTGTCCTTTGTAGAGGGAAGGCGAATGTCCATGCATTGAACCTTTTTCAGCTAAAGAAAAGCTTGGGGGACAGCCATTCCCTAGTTCATTCCCCATGTCAGACCTTTGACCAATCAGAGTTGACCTGTCTGGTTTGGATTTAAAAAAAAGCTTGGCAGTTTATTGTTCTCTGGTGCATTCTCCATGGCAATGGCTCTATTAATCAGAGTTCACTTGCCAACCAATCAGCACTCTCTTCTCATACAATGTAAACTGTTGTTCCCTTTACAGTTGGTATTCTTGAGGATCTGTCCTGATGAGTGCATAACGAAAAGCTTCAAAGGCATGTCTCTTTTTTCAGCAATACTCAAGTTCTACACTATCATTTTTATATTGGGTACGTTTCTCTATGTTCCCAATTCCTGGTCATTTATAAATGAGGTGGAAAATTGGGGCCCAGCACTGATTCTTGGGGTCACCATTTGTAGCTTTCCACCAGTGCAAGCATTTGTTTATCCGGACACTCTGCCCATACTTCCCAATCAATTTCCTATCCAGGTGACTAGGTTGCTACTAATTCTGTGTCATAATTTTAATTAACAATTTCTTTTGCAGGACCTCATGAAATGGCTTCTGAAAATCTGTGTATATGGCATTCATTTGTTTTCCTTTGTTGAGAACCTCTGCAATCTGTGGAAGAGCTTTTGTTAGGCTTGTTAGTCATGAGTTACCAAAACTATGCTAGCTCTTTTACCAACATTTACTTAGTTTGCCCTTTTCTGCTGTTCAATATCAGCAACTCCATTTACGTAGCAACAGTAGCACAGTAAAATACCCAGCGCATAAAAAAATGGACATAGAACCAAAAAATGGGATTTTATGAGGGAAGACTAAAAGCTTGGCTGAAGAACTGAGTTATAAAGAAGGCATCAAAGGAGAGGGAGATAGTGAGACAGGAAAACTTAGGGAAAAAATTCCAGCTGGAACTTAACTTCTAGCACGTGTAAGTGAGCCACACTGCTGGAGCAGCTAAAGCTATGGCCAATGATAAGACGAAAAAAGGGAGTAATACGCAAAAACATGGGGTTGGGAATGATGATTTTGGGTTGGGAGTGTGTGGGTTTGAAGCCACGTAAAGATAAATTCAAGAATTTTAAATCCTGGGGCACCAGGAACCAATGCAGAGCAAATGGATGAACAAGAGACTTAGTGTGGGATAGATGAGAGTATCCCATGCCAGCCCACAGCAGTACCAGGGAAACATCCAGTTTTGGGAATAAGCACAGGTAATGATTATGGCATTAAATACCAAAAGGAGAAATCCCTGCCATCTCTCCTTGTCATTCAGTGCACAACCATTCCTGATTTTCTTATCTTCAATGACTTGGAGACTACTGTTGTCTAGAAGTAAATCTGGACTAACTATGTCAGCACCTTGGCTAAAAGAAAATGGCAAAGGTTGAGTGTGCTTAACTGGTTCACTTCCTGACCATTTAAATGGAGTTGGAATATTCACCCCTTGATGACTGTAACCACAATAACATGCAAAATGTTTGACACCAAGTAATTTGGTGGCCCTGTCATTGGACTCAATATCCATCCCCTCTACCACTGATGCACTGTGGCTGCACTATGTACAATTTACAGGGTGCACTGCAGCAACTTATCAAAGTTACTTCAACAGCATTTTCTCATCCATTTTTACAAAAGAGAAGGACAAACAAGGCAATATTGTTGAATATCATCACCCAAAAGTTCCTCTTCAAATCACAAACCATCCTGATTTGGACATATATTGTCATTCCTTCAGTGTTCCTTGGCCAGTATCCTGGAATATCCTACTTTACACCATTGTGGCATCTTAAGGACTGCATCAACTCAAATCCATTTGTTTATCTATTACAATTTTTCTGATCATGCAATACTCCTTTACTGTTTGCTGTCCTTCCTTCACTTTAAAATTCTCATCCTTGTTTTCACGTCCCTCCATAACCTCCCCATCTCTGTAATCTCACCACCCTGTAAACTTAGTTATTTATGCTCCTGCAATTCTGACCTCTTGAACATCCCAGATTTTATCTGTTTCACCTTTGATGGCTGTGCCTTCAGCAGCAGAAGCCTCAATCTCTGGAACTCCTTCCCCAAACCTCCCTGCCTCGCTACCATTTTTTCCCTTTAAGACACTCCTTAAAACTTTGTTCTTTGACCAAGCTTTGGGTTATCTGCCCTAATATCACATGACGTGGCTCAGCATTGAATTAAGCCCTTTGGGATGTTTTGCTATCTTAAAGGCACTCTATAAATGCAAGATATTTATTATATGCAAGAATTTTGTTTCAACTTCCTCCCTAAACTCCAGTCTAACCAAAGCTCTTCTGGTTATTGTTTTTGACTCTAGCTAATCTTTCTGCATTTTTTCTATTAATTGAGGGCATTAATTTACACAAGTAAATTGAAATTTGGATGGGAGATGATTAGTGCTTGAATGAAGTGCTGCAGGAGCAGCCCAGTAGGGTGCATCACTTGCACACTAATCTTTAAGTATGCTTTTGTTGCCACAGATGGCTGCAATGTTTACAGTGCACGTTGTGCAGGGAATTGTAAATGTGCTGAAACAGCTAGTGATATGTGTGTGTCGTGCATTAATTTTGCAGCCCTTGTGATTACCCTGCAGCAATTTGCCGTTGTGCAAATAGTTGTTTGTGGGATCTTGCTGTGCACAAAGCAGCCCACAACTTTTTAAAAAATTCTCTTATGGGATATGGATGTTGGTGGCAAAGCCAGCCTTTTGTTGCCCATCCCTAAGTGCCCTTGAATTGAGTGGCTTGCTTGGCTGTTTCAGAATGGTTAAGAGTCAACCACATTGCTATGGATCTGGAGTCAACATGTAAGGATGGCAGATTTACTTCCACAAAGAGGCATTAGTGAACCATATCGATTTTTACAACAATCGATGATAGTTTCACCGTCACCGTTATTGAGACAAGCTTTTTCAGATTTTTATTCTTCATTGAATTGGCATGGCTGCTGTGGGATTTGAATCCATATCTCCAGAACATTAGCCTGGGCCTCTGGAGTACTAGTCCGGGTGACATTACCACTACGTCACTGCCTCCCCTTATGAGGTTTACTTTTAAGTACTTTGTATGGAACTGTTTAAGACATTTGAGGGTCTTCATAAGGTATTAAATTAATGCAGGTATTTCTTTTACAAAAATGTCCTGGTTGTCATACAAAAGATGGAATATCTACAGGCGAAGTATTCCATTACAACATTAACACATAGGAATGTAGGAACAGGAGAGGCAATTTAGCCCCATGAGCCTGTTCCACCATTTCAAGAGTTTACGGCTGACCTGTGAACTAACTCCATAACCTTTGTCCAGATCCCTAAATCTTTTGATAACAAAAATCTATCAGCCTCAGATTTAAAATTAATATTTGATCTAGCATCAGTTGTTGTTTGTGGAAGGGAAGCTCCAAACTCCTGACACCCTTTGTGTGTAGAAGTGTTTCCTAACTTCACTCTTGAAAGGCCTGGTTCTGCTTTTTATACTATGCTTCCTCATAGACTCCCCAACCAGCAGAAGTAAGTATATAGAGTAGGGTAAAGTGTATAATTCCCTTTTAATATTTTGAAAACTTTGATCAATTCACCCTTCTAAATTCCAGAGAATGCAACCATAGTTTGTGTGACCTCTCTTTGTAACTTAACCCAGAGAAGTCCATGTATCTTTCTGGTGAATCTATGCTGCACTTCTTCCAAGGCCAATATATTCTTCCTAAGACTTATTGCCCAGAACTGCTCATAATACTCCAGGGTTGGTCTAACCACAGCTTTACAGAGTTGTAGCACAACTTCCAACCACTTGTATCTCAGTCCTCTAGATACAAAGGCCAACATTCCAATAAATTTATTATTTCCTGTACCTGTCCATGACATTTTTATGATCAATGCATCTGGACCCCATGTCTGTTTGGATCTCCATTGGTTTTAGCTTTTCATCATTTCGAAAGCCATCTATTCTATCCTATTAGGCACAAAATGGACAACCACACAATTGCTGACATCAACATGCATTTTTCACTAATTTGAGCATTTACTTAATCTATTAATATTTCTTTGTAATGTTATGCTTGCAGTCACACTGCTTACAATGACCTCTATCTTTGTGATATCTGCCAACTTGGATTTGTGACTTTCTATTGCATCATCTAAGTTAATAAATATGGGACTAGCCAAGACCCCAACACATCCTTGTGGGACACCACTAGTCGCATCCTACCAATTAGAATACCTGCCTATTATCTCTACTTTCTGTTTCCTGTTCCTCAGCAAATTTCCTAACTAGGTCATTAATTTGCCATCAATTCCATGAACTTCAGCTTTAGCTAACAGCCTCTTATGAGGAACTTTATCAAATGCTATCTGGAAATCTGTATAAAGAACATCCATAGACATTCCCTGTCCACCATTTTAGTCGTCTTCAAAAAACTCAGTCAGATTTGTCAGGTAAGACCTACTCATTAGAAACTGACGCTGGCATTCTGTGATCAGCTGAAAATTTTTACACCGTCCACACACACTATCGTAAAAAATAGACTAGTAATTTTGCGACAAATTCTCCCCAACCCCCCCCCCCCTTTCTTAAATAATAGAGTAACGTGTGATTTTCCAGTCGAAAGGACCAATTCCTGAATTGAGGGAACTTTGGAAGATTACAGTCAGGTCATCTCCAATGTTTTTACCTACTTCCTTTAAAAGTCTTGAATGGAAACGGAAGTCGCCACTCTTTTGTTCCATTATTGTCTTCATTACTGTTGTTTTTACACTCAAAGCCAAGCCTAGTTATTAAACTGCAATTAATATGACCCTTTGAAAGACAAGTTTCAGAATAATGTAAGGATATATAATAGATTTTTGACAGTCTGCATTTCAAGATTCTGCTTTTTTATTATTTAGCATCATTTTCCCAGCTCATTCAATGGTGTGTCAGTCTCCCTTTGTTTGTTCAGTGTGTTTAGTGTTTTTTTCTAGAACTGGGAACAGTTGTATGATGCTGTCAGGTTAGGGCAAAAAAGTACTTTACTTTCAGTAACAAAGAAATGATAGTCAAAATCTGAGCTTTACTATGATTTCTGTTGAAAGAAGAAAAATCTAGTTTTATTGCTTGAAAATCATTAAGAAATTCAACAAGGAGTTTGTGGAATTATGATTGTAATTTTTCACCTGAATTGCACATTTGCATGTAATGTACATTTAATAATATCTGTAGAAGCGTTTGCTGTATTAAGTTTACTTGCTTATAACACACTTTTTAAAAAAAGTAAGCTTTTTCAGTGTGAAATGATGCCTATTACATCTGAAAATCAACTCAAGGTTTGTTTTTGTACAATCACAACTGATGCATCAAACCCACTTGGCGCATGTTGCATGTGAAAATTTTGGCAGTCAATTAAATAGCTGAAAAAATTCCAATTCAGTCACAACTTGAAGCCATCACAAGAATATTAACTTGGTGGAGAAATGGTGGACATGTTTGTGTCTCCTTCATTAGGCATTGTGGACAGGGCAAAGTGACTCTTTCAAGAATAACAAATAGTTTGTGGAATATACAGTGTTTTGGTTACTTGGGATGACAAAAGAAGATTTGCAAGGCGTAGACTTCAGATAATGAACTAGTGCTTTTTGGAATTCTGTTTGTGCTCAGGTCCTGCAGACATTTATCTATCAGTCAGCATTGCTTGTGTTGGCATTGCCTCAGCACTCAGAGGTGCTGACAGATTTACTTTCCATTTTACAAAGGATCTGTGCCTGCCTTTTGAAAGCATTAGCTACATACTTTCTTGTGTTTGACAGCTCTAAACGGAGGCACTTTTCTATTCTGTGTCTAGGCTCCTAACACAGGGAAGTATTTTGACAATTTTCCATCAGAAGACTTTTTGACAAAGAGCATAATTTTTTTGTGTGTGTAAGAGAGATGCAGCGACTCTGGTATTTACAATGTGGGCGTCCACAACAGCAAAGATACACAAATTGCATTTAAAAAGAAATGCCTGGCTGGAAATGAAGCATTTGTACTGGGTACTTACCTTTCACCTGACCATACTTAAATACTTAAAAAGAAATGTTTTAGGCAAAATGCAGTTCTCCTGGTAACTGCATTTGTTGATCACATATCTGAAGAGCACTTTCCTGATTCTAGTTTTCCAAAATAAATCATTCTATAAGACCATAAGATGTAGGAGCAGAAGTAGACCATTCGGCCCATCAAGTCTGCTCTGCCATTCAATGAGATCATGACTAATCTGATAATCCTCAACTCCACTTTCCTGCCTTTTCCCCATTATCCTGATTCTTTTACTGATTAAAAATTTGTCTATCTCAGCCTTGAATATACGTAGCGACCCAGCCTCTACAGCCTTCCACAGATTCACTACCCTCTGAGAGAAGAAATTCCTCCTCATCTGTCTTAAATGGGCGACCCCTTACTCTGAGATTGTGCTCTCTGGTCCCAGACTCTCCCACAAAGGGAAACAACTTCTCAGCACCTATCTTGTCAAGACCCCTAAGAATCTTGTATGTTTCAATAAGGTCACCTCTCATTCTTCTAAGCTCCAATGAGTACAGGCCTAAACTACTCAACCTCTCCTTATAAAATCCTGACACATCCGGGATCAACCTAGTGAACCTTCTTTGGACTGCCTCCAATGCCTGTATATCTTTCCTTAGTTAAGGGGACCAAAACTGTTCACAGTATTCTAGGGTGTTGTCTAACTAGTGTCTTATATAGTTTTAGCATGACTTCAGTATTTTTATACTCCATTCCCTTTGAAATAAATGCCAAAATTCCATTTGCCTTCCCTATTACCTGCAGAACTTGTATGCAAGCTTTTTATGAGGACCCCCAAACCCCTCTGCTGCAGCTTTCTTCAGTCTTTCTCCATTTAAGTAATATTCAGCTCCTCTGTTCTTCCTGCCAAAGTGCATAACCTCGCATTTTCCCACATTATATACCATCTACCAAGTTTTTGCCCACTCACTTAACCTCTCTATATCCCTTTGTAGACTCTGTCATCTTCACCACTTGCCTTCCCACTTATTTTTGTGTCATCTGTAAACTTGGCGATAGTACATTCACTTTCCTCATCTATGTCTTTAATAAGTATTGTAAATAATTGAGGCCCCAGCACTGATCCCTGTGGTATTCCACTAGTTACAGGTTGCCATACTGAAAATGACCCCCTTATCCCAACTTTCTGTCTTCTATTAGTTAGCCAATCCTCTATTCATGCTAATATACTACCCCCAGCACCATGGACTCTAATCTTATTATGTAGCCTTATGTGCGGTACCTTATCGAACGCCTTTTGGAAATCCAAATATATTACATCTACTGGTTCCCCTTTATCTATCTTGCTTGTTACCTCCTCAAAGAATTCTAATAAATTTGTCAGGTGTGAGTTCCTCTTCATGAAGCCATGCTGACTCTGCTTGATTATATGATGTATTTATAAATGCCCTGCTATTACATGCTTTATAACAGACTCTAACATTTTCCCAATGACAGACGTTAAGCTAACTGGCCTATAGTTACCTGTTTTCCATCTCCCTCCTTTTTTGAATAAGGGTGTTACATTTACAGTTTTCCAATCCTCTGGGACTTTTCCAGAATCCAAGGCTTCTTGGAAGACTTCTACCAGTGCATCCACTATCTCTGCAGCTACTTCCTTTAATATCCTTGGATTGCAACCCATTAGGTCCAGGGGCCTTATCGGCCTTCAGTTTCCCCAGTACTTTTTCTCTTGTGATATTAATTGTAGTTATTTCCTCCCCCCACTTTTGCCCCTTGATTATTTAGTATTTTTGGAATGCTATAAGTGTCTTTTACCGTGAAGACTAATGCAAAGTATTTATTCAACTCCTCTGCCATTTCCTGGTTCCCCATTATTATTTCCCCAGCCTCATTCTGTAAGGAACCTTTGTTCACTTTGGCCTCTCTCTTCCTTTTGATATATGTAAAGAAGCTCTTACTGTATGTTTTATATTACTTGCTAGTTTACCCCCAAAGTTTATTTTCTCCCTCTTTTTTTTGGTCATCTTTTGTTGGTCTTTAAAACTTTCCTAATCCCCTGGCTTACCACTCATCTTTGCCACATTGTATGTTTTTTCTTTCATTTGATACTATCCTTAACTTCCTTGGTTAACCATGGTTGGTTTATCCCCTTCCAACAACCTCTGCCAATTTGATTTTCCCAATCTACATGACAGTTAAAGTCACCCATGACTAATCTATTGCCTTTTTGACATGCCCTCATTATCTCCTGATTTATTCTCTGTCCTACAGTATAGCTATTGTTAGGGGGCTTATAGACCACTTCCAATGGTGTCTTCTTCCCCTTGTTATTTCTTACCTCCACCCATGTAGATTCTACATCTTCCAATCCAAGATAATTTCTTGCTGTCATACTTATTCCATCTCGTACTAACAAAGCTACCCCACCACCCTTTCCTTCATGTCTGTCCTTTTGAAAAGTCACATACCCCTGAATATTTAGTTCTCAGCTTTGATCTCCTTGTAACCATGTCTCCATAATGGCTATAAGATCATATGCATTAACCTCTATTTATGCCGTTAATTCATTTATTTTGTTCCGAGTACTATATGCATTGCAATATAGAGCCATTAATATTGCCTTTTTACCATTTTTTTTCCACCTTTGATCCTATTTACTGCTTTTTTTATGTTTATGCACTCTGTCCCTTCCTGACACACTCTGGGTATCATTACCTAAATAGCTTCCCTGTAATGCTGCCATATCCTTTTGCCTTGTAAGCCTACATATCCCCTCTCCAGAATCCTACCCCCACCCCTTTATTTAGTTTAAAGCTCTCCCTACAGCCCTAGTTATTCAATTCTTCAGGACACTGGTCCCAGCACGGTTCAAATGAAGTCCATCCCACCGGAATAGCTCCCTTCTATCCCAGTACTGGTGCCAGTGCCCCATGAGTTGAAACCCATTCCTCCCACACCAATCTTTGAGCCACACATTTAACTGCTTGACTTTATTTACCCTCTACTAGTTTACCCATTGGTTCAGGTAGTAATCCCAAGATTATTACCTTGGAGGTTCTGCTTTTTAAGTTAGCTCCTAACTGTTCAAATTCTTTCAGCAGGGCTTCCTTTCTGGTCCCATCAGTGTCATTGGTACCAGTGTGGATGATGACAACTGGATCTCTCCCCTCTCACTCCAAGTTCCTTTCCAGCTTGAGGAGATGTCCTTAACCCTGGCACCAGGCTGGCTACACGGGACTCTCAATCACAGCTGCAGAGAACGGTATCTATCCCCTTAATTCTACTGCCCCCTACCACTACTACATTCCTATTTCCCCACCCACTTGAATGGCTCCCTATACCACGGTGCCATGGTCAGTTCGCTTATCCTCCCTGCAGTGCCCGCTCTCGACCACACAGTTTGCAAGAACCTCGTAACTGTTGGACAGTTGCAGGGGCCGAAGCTCCTTGAATGCCTCACCTGCAGTCACACCCTCCTGTCCCTGATCACCGCCCAGATTTGAAGTACCTAATCTGAGGGGTGTGACCGCCTCCTGGAGCAAAGTGTCCAGGTAACTTTCCCCCTCCCTGATGTGGCACAATGTCTGCAGCCTGGACTCCAGCCCCTCAACTTAGATCCAAAGTTTCTTGGTCTGCGAACACTTAACACAGCTGTGTTCGCTCTGGATCACCGTGGTACCCAGCAGCTCCCACATGTTGCAGTAGCAACATATCACCTGTCCTGCCATCAGGACTCTTTACACTTGAAGAAGCCCCTGCTTTTTGCACTTTATTGTAAAAAAAATTTTTTTTACACCAATATCGACCTTATACTTAACAAGCTATTTTTAAGAAAAAGTGAGAAAAAAACTACTAAAGACCTAAACACAAACTGAAGACCTTACTTTTACTTTAAAGACTAGAAATACTCATATCGTACTCATCAATCAGCTGCTTTCCCTGCACTCGCATCACATTGTGCCTCATGATGTCACTGCAGCTAGGCCCCTCGAATCACGCCTTTTATCTTCTCCTGCGCGCCTCTCGCTCAGAATATACCACCTTGAGCCCAACAACTGCACGCACTCAGTTCTAGGTTAAAGTAGCTTAAACTTCTATGCACCTGAACCTCCATTGTCTAGCTACTGACTCCATCCCTCTCCCTGGCAACAGTCTCCTCTACATGGGGAAGACCAAACGCAGACTGGGTGACTGCTTTGCAGAACACCTTCACTCAGTCCGCAAGCATGACCCAGAACTTCCTGTCGCTTGCCTTTACAATGCACCATCCTGCTCTCATGCCTGCATGTCTGTCCTTGGTGTGCTGCAATGTTTCAATGAAGCCCAATGCAAGCTAAAGGAACAGCACCTCATCTTCTGACTAGGCACTTTACAGCCTTCCAGACCTAACATTGAATTCAACAACTTCAGACCATGAACTCTCTCCTCCATCTCTACTCCCTTTTTAATCCAATTTTTAAAAATTTTAATTTTAATTTTTATTCTTATTTCTTTTCATTTTTATTGTTTATTTTTATTCATTTTTTAATCCTTTTTTCCTCAATTCCTCCCCCCCCCCCCACACACACACACACACACACACACACACACACACACACACACACACGGCCATCTGTCACTTGTTTCTATGTTGTGCTTTCACAGAGAGCTCATCCTTGTTCTGCTAGTAACACATTCTGTCACTATTAGCACCTTCTTTGGTTCGTTCCACCACCATTAACAATCCCTTTGTCTTGTGCCCATGACATCTAGGTCAATCTCTCCTTAGCTCCCACCTATCCCTGACCTTCTACCTTGCTTCACCTGCTCCACTCCCTCTTAAACAGTATAAAATCCATCACATTCCTACTTTTCTTTAGTTCTGAAGAATCATATGGACTCAAAATGTTAGCCCTGTTTTTCTGTCCACAGATACTGCTAGACCTGCTGAGTTTTTCCAGCATTTTTTTGTTTTTTATTACCTGAGGTTAAGTCAGTCTATTTGCAGCCTTGATGTCACATTTGAAGCTGCGATGAGCTTCTGACCTCATAGCTGCACCATTATTAAGACTGCCTACTTTCACCTCCATAACTTTGCCCCTGTCTCAACTCATCTGCTGCTGAAATACATATACATGTTACCTTTGTTACCTCTAGACTTGACTGTTCCAGTGCGCTGTTGGCTGGTCTCCCACATTCTACCCCGTGTAACCTAGGAGAGGTTATCCAAAACTCTGCTGTCTATGTCTTAACTCGTACTAAGTCCAGTTTTCTTATCACTCCTTGGCACCTGGTCAAGCAGTATCTTGATTTTAAAATTCTCATCCTTTTTTTCAATCCCTCCATGGCATTGCTCCTCTCTTTCTCTGAAATATTCTTCAGCCCCCTAACCAACCGAGATATCTGCGCTCTTCTAATTTTGGCCTCTTGAACATCCCTGATTTGCTCCATCATCGTTGGCTGCACCTTCAATTGCATAGGCATTAAACTCTGGAATACCCTCCCTGCACCTTTCCACCGCTCTACCTCACTTTCCTCTTATAAGACACCCCTTTAAACCTAGCTCTTTGATTAAGCTTTGGTTATCTGACCTAATATATCATTATGTGACTTGTCATATTTTGTTTGATAATGTTCCTGTAAAGTGCCTTGGGACCTAAACACTCAAGTCTAAGTCATTAATATATATCAAGAAAAGCAGTGGTTCCTAATAGGATCCTTGAGGAATCCCACAGTATACTTCCTCCACTCCAAAAAAACAACCATTCACTGATTCTCTCTGCTTTCTTTCACTCAGCGAGTGTCATATCCGTGTTGCTACTGTCCCTTTTATTCCACGGGCTTCAACTTTGCTGACAAGCATATTATGTGGCACTTTATCATGTTATGGCACAGTGGATGGCAAATGCTGAGCTGCTCAAATCCCAGAGGAAAACTTGAAACAGCTGCAACAGCTGTTTTTGCAATGTATATTTTTATTTTGCGATGCATGCCTTGAATTCAGTAGTAATAAGACCACCAAGTCTTGGAGGTTTTTTTTTTACAAAACTAAAACTAAAACATTTATTAATAGAAGAAAGGATTTTAAGCACATACATCGGTCTACAAATTACTACTATGATAACTCCTAGCTCCCCTAATTAATAATCTAGCTCCCAATTATACCTCTGTCAAAGCAACAGTAAAACAACATAGATTTCAACAGACCCAGGCAAGGCACACAATATCCTGGACAGTGATATTAAAATGAATTCTCTTGGCTTCGGTCCCTGGAGAAAACAGCTTGGTATATAGAGGCTGGAGGCTTTTCACACTTGTTGGACCTGAGACACAAGGTGGAAGACATTCTCTCTCACTCTCTCTAGCTTTCACTGTCTCGCGCTCTCACTCTCTGCAAAAGTTCACCTCCTCCTCCCCCTCTAAGCGATAGAGATGCTGTGGTCATGAAATGTCAATAAAATGGATTTGATTAAGCTTTGGTTATCTGACCTAATATATCATTATGTGACCTGTTGTCATATTTGTCAAAATGGACCATCCATGACTGCTGCCCACCAACCCTTGCCACTTCTCCAGTCCAAAACGAACACATTCCACATAGCCTAAGCTTGCAACATTTTTAGATGGATTACAGACTTTCAGTTCTTAAAGGCATGACTTCTGTCTACACAAAGCCTGTTTTATCTTGTATTTGAGGAAGTGTTTATCCTTGTGCATTTTTGCTCATGAAGGATTATTTATTGGATTTGGTCACAGTGCATAGTGTTAAATTAAATATTGCTAGCTAATTCATCAAAATGCATTGAATACACATTGTGGTCTGATAAATGATAGGCTTTGTTAATTCACAATTAAATTCTCCCCTTGGAATAGAAAAGATGATTAAGAATGTCTGTTGAAAGCAGATTTATTAGTGCTATCGTGTCCTGCAGCATCCCTGATAGCTGGATAAATATTGATGTCCTCAAATTATACAATTTGAGCTTCGAAGTGTGTTAGTGATTGCTGTGCGTACAAGAGATAAGCTTGGAACTTGGAAGCCCATGAATAGCTGATTGCCTAAATGTAGTTACGAGAAATACAATTTTTGTTCCAAGATATTTTCGAAAGAATCCACAGTCATCCTTCAAGTTGCATGGCAACAAGATTGTCTGGAGCTGTTTGTGATACAAGGCTAATCAGGCTCTGTAATAGAACATATCCCTGTAAGGAGTAAGGAACAATGCTTCTAGAGTAGTTTAAATTCTAGGTCATAGTTTTATTGTGTTTATTCTGGCACATGCTGAAGTTATGGAGATCTTGTGGCAGCACGTCCAGTATCTACTAAATCCAGATTACAGTGACAAGGTTGGCTGATCAACCCCTGCTTCTCACTACGTTCACCAAGGTAATAGCCAATGATGATGAACACTTGGAAAATATTTAAAGTGAAATCCTAAAAATATTATGACCTGAGGCCCAAAATTTGATGAGTATATTTTGCTGAGACAACTGTCCATGGAGTATTTTCTATAGTGGTTTTGTGTTCTTGGGTTTCTTAGAGCAGCATGTTTTAGCACCAACCAGAGAGCAGGCTATACTAGGTCTGGTAATTGGTTTTTTTATTCATTCACGAGATCTGGGCTTTGTTGGCTGGGCCAGTATTTATTGCCCATCCCTGGTTGCCCTTAAGGTGGTGGTGAGCTGCCGCCTTGAACCGCTGCAGTCCATGTGGTGTAGGTACACCCACAGTGCCGTTAGGAAGGGAGTTCCAGGATTTTGACCCAGTGACAGTGAAGGTGCCGCGATGTATCTCCAAGTCAAGATGGTGAGTGACTTGGAGGGGAACTTCCAGATGGTGGTGTTCCCATCCATCTGCTGCCCTTGTCCTTCTACATGGTAGTGGTCATGGGTTTGGAAGGTGCTGTCTAAGGAGCCTTGGTGAATTCATGCACTGCATATTGTAGATGGTACACACTGCTGCCACTGTGCATTGGTGGTGGAGGGAGTGAATGTTTGTGGATGTAGTGCCAATCAAGCGGGCTGCTTTGTTCTGGTTGGGAAAATGTGCAATAAGACAGGATTAATTAATGACCTCCTATTGAAGGCACCCCTAGGTGGCAGTGATCATAATACAATTGAATTTCACAATCAGTTTGAGGGAGTGAGAAGTGGATTTAAAACTAGTGTTTTACACTTAAATAAAGGCAATTACAAGAGCATGAAGATAGAGCTGGCTAAAGTGAACTGGGAAATTAGGTTAAGGGATAGGTCAGTAGAGATGCAGTGGTAGACGTTTAAGGAGATATTTCAGAGCATTCAGAAAAGATACATTCCAGTTGGAAAGAAAGACTCTAGGGGAAAGACACAGCATCCGTGGCTAACTAAAGAAGTTAAAGGTAGTATCTAATTGAAAGAAAAAGTATATAATTCCGCAAAGATGAACGGCAGATCAGAAGATTTGACAGAATATAAAAAACAAAAAAGAATAACTAAAAGATGAATAAGGGGGGGAGAAATTGGAGTACGAGAGAAAGCTAGTTAGAAATATAAAATCAGATAGTAAGAGCTTCTATGGTATTTAAAAAATAAGAGTAAGTACAGTGAGTGTTCGTCCTTTCAGAGAGTGAGAATGGTGAATTAATAATGGAAAATAAGGAAATGGATGAACTAAACAGATATTTTGCATCTGTCTTCACTGTAGAGGATGCAAATAACATCCTAGAAATAATTGTGAATCAGGAGGTGAAAGGGAGGGAGGAACTTAACATAATTACAATCACCAGGGAAAGGGTACTGAGAAAATTATTAGAACTAAAAGCTGACAAGTCCTCAGGTCCTGATGGACCTCATCCTAGGGTCTTAAAAGAAGAGGCTGCTGAGATAGTGGATGCTTTGGTTTTAATTTTTCATAATTCCCTAGATTCTGGAAAGGTCCCATCAGATTGGAAAATAGTGAATATGACTCCTCTATTCAAGAAAGGAAGAAGACAGAAAGCAGGAAACTAGAGGCCTGTTAGCTTAACATCTGTCGTAGGGAAATTGCTGGAATCTATTATTAACGAGGCTATAGCAGGGCACTTAGAAAATCTCAATACAATCAAGCAGAGTCAGTATAGTTTTGTGAAATGGAAATCATGTTTGACAAATTTATTGGAGCTCTTTGAGACAGGAACAAGAATCTTGGATAAAGGAGAACCTGTGGATGTACTGCACTTGGACTTTCAGAAGGCTTTTGACAAGGTGCCACACCATAGGATACTACACAAAATAAGAGCTCATGGTGTCGGGTAACATTTAAGCACAGAGAGAGAATTGGTTAGCTAACAGAAAGCAGAGAGTGGGGATTATTTGGGTTATTTTCAGTGACGAATGGATTGTGTTATGACATGGCAAGTGATGTGTGCCAGGTGAGCCAAATCCACAAGGGAAATTTGGCCACGCTATCACAACGGTTTTGCAAGTTGTAGTTATTACAAGAAGATTTGTGCATTGAATTCAGATAGCACCTTTAGAGATTTTAGAAACTAAATTAAAACATTTTATGACAAGATTTCAAGCACATACATAAGATTACAGTTACTTAATACTATAACAAGTCCCAAAGTTCCTAATTAACCTAACTCCCAACTACACACCCCCTTTAAGGGGTCCAAATAGATTTTAAATTTAAATAATCAAGCCAGCAATTTTACCACAGCACCCACTCACTCCGGAATTCAAAAGGTTTTCCTCCACCTTTGGCTACTGGACATGGCAGACTTCTGCAAAACTGGCTGAAGGCTTCACCAAAGCTGTTTTACACTGCCCTTTTAGACCTTATGTGGCACCACAACATAACCTTCCATCTTACTTTAAAGATGTTTTTCTCTCTTTAACCTGTAAATTCTATTGTTCTGCAGGTCTTTGGACATTTACTTTCCCATAATATAACAAGCTTTCATGTTGCAAATATGGTCAGCACCTTTGGGAAAAATAAACATACTGCTTGGCCTTGCTTATCTTGTTAGTTGTAAACATCCTATGATCCTTTTAGAACCTAAACAACTCCTTCACATATCTAAAAATGCAAATTTCCTTCACATCCTACATGCTAAGCCCTCATCCGTGTTTATTATTTGGCATTTCAGATGCCTTTTCCCTTAACTACTTTTGATAATTTCAAGCTTGCAATCAATCTGACTTTAATTCAATTAAATCACACAGTCAGAACCATCTCAACTCACATGCATAAACCTACTTTACATAAACCGCAGCAATGTAATGAAAAAATGTTAGTTTCAGGACAGTTGCCACAGGGATCAGTGCAGGGGCCTCAACTATTTACAATTTATATCAATGACTTAAATGAATGTATGGTTGCTAAATTTGCTGATGACACAAAAGATAGGTAGGAAAGTAAGATGTGAAGAGGACATAAGGAATCTGCAAAGGGACATGGAACGGTTAAGTGAGTGGGCAAAAATTTGGCAAATGGAGTATAATGTGAGGAAATGTGAACTTGTCCACTTTGGCAGGAAGAATAAAAAAGCAGCACATTATTTAGATGGGGAGAGATTGCAGAACTCCGAGGTACAGAGGGATCTGCATGTCCTGGCACAGCTTAAAAAAAAGGGGTCTCCCATTTAAGACAGAGATGAGAATTTTTTTCTGAGGGTCAGAAATATTTGGAGTTCTCTTTCCCATAGAGTGGTGGAGGCAGGGTCAATGAATCTTTTTAAGGCAGAGGTAGATAGATTCTTGACTAACAAGGGAGTCAAAAGTTATTGGGCGTAGTTGGAACGTGGAGTTGAGGCCACAATCAGATCAGTCATGGTCTTATCGAATGGCAAAGCAGGCTCGAGCTGCTGAATGGCCTACTCCTGCTCCTAATTCCTATGTTTGAGTTTTCATTCTCTCCCTGGATTTCAGTGCCTTTGATTTGCATTTACAGGACACTTCAATCAGAGCGTCCTTAGTGCTCCTTTTTAGCTGGTGAAATGTCTGATGTGTCAAAAATAATTCCAGTGATTCTCTTTGACTATTAGTGTACCTGCAATGTTGTTGCACTAAAATTATTCTTTTATCCCTCACTGAAAATGCTGATCTTTGGTATATATGAGGAAAAAGAAAATCACAGCCAACACATACAGATCTCTAGATTGTTGATGGGTTTTGCATGTGCTGTTATCTTATGTTATTTTTGTATTATTGTAACTTCCCTTGAATGAAATATGTGTCTCTCCTGTCTCTTCACATGAACTAAACCATCAGTCAGTACCATTTGATTCTGCACACCTGTGGTTGAAACTGAGTTTGTATTAATATGCAAACATTTTGGAGGCTGATAAAGGTCTGAGCTATGATTTACACTTGTGACCCTTATTGACCTGTTGGATATTAATTACTCTTTAGAAAATATTCCAATCACAATTTTTCCCATAAGTTATGCAACTTGTATCTTTTTCTGACTTTACCATTCTACAAGGTTAGACGAAAGAATATTTTCCTGCGCGAAGGAACTCTAATTCCTCCCCAGGCCACATGTATGATAAGAGCTTAACCTGCTCTGACCCTCTAACAGTGTTGTGCAAGATGCACAACTGTGTACTTAGGAGTGGCATATCCTACACTTTAATTCTCTCCTGTACAGCTGAGATCAGCAGTCAGCTGAGTGAGGATATTGCAACTATTCACTGAGTTTTCAAGCACCCCCACCATAATATATACATGTGATTAATGTTAGGAGTGCAATATTTTTATGTTTCCACTTCAAGGAAGTACCAAACTAGGGGTATAAACATTAAACAGTTACTAATAAATCCAGTAAGCAATTCAGGAGACACTTCTTCGCACAGAATGTGGTTCGAATGTAGAGCTTGCTTCCATATGAACTGGTTGAGGTGATTAGCATAGATGCATTTATGGGGGTGCTTAGTAAGCGCATGAGGAAAGGAATTGAAGAATATGTCCATAGGGTGCAATGAAGTAAGTTGGAAGGAGGCTTCTGTGGAGCATGAATACTGGCATAGACCTGTTGGTTTCAATGGTTTGTTTCTGTGCTGGAAATTCAATGCAAAATTTATTTATTGTTTTTATTCATTTATGGGACATGGGCGTTGCTGGTTAGGCCAGCATTTATTACCCATCCCTGACTACCCTTGAGAAGTTGGTGGTGAGCTGCCTTCTTGAACTGCTGCAGTTCTGTGGTGTAGGTATACCCATAGTGCTATTAGTGAGGGAGTTCCAGGACTTTGACCCAGTGACAGTGAAGGAACAGTGATATATTTCCAAGTCAGAATAGTGAGTGGCTTGGGGGGAGCTTCCAGGTGGTGGTGTTCCCATGTGTCTGCTGGCCTTGTCCTTCTAGATGGTAGTGGTCAAGGGTTTAGAAGGTGCTGTTGAGGAGGTTTGTTGAGTTCCTGCAGTGCATCTTGTAGATGGCACACATTGCTACCACTGTGCATTGGCGGTAGCGGGAGTAAATGTTTCTGGATGTGGTGCCAGTCACAGGTTGCTTTGCCCTGGCTGGTGTCAAGCTTCTTGAGTGTTGTTGGAGCTGCATTCATTCAGGCAAGCGGGGAGTATTCCATCACACTCCTGACTTGTGCCTTGTAAATTCTGGACATGCTTTGGGGAGTCAGAAGGTGAGTTACTTGCCATACGATTCCTAGCCTCTGACCTGCTCTAGTAGCCATAGTATTTATATGATTAGTCCAGTTCAGTTTCTGGTCAGTGGTAACCTGAGGATGTTGATAGTGAGGGATTCAGCGATGGCAATGCCATTTATTGTCAAGGGGCGATGGTTAGATTCTGTCTTGTTAGAGATAGTCATTGCCTGGCACTTGTGTGGCATGAATGTTACTTGCCACTTGTCAGCCCAAGCCTGGATAATGGTCAGGTCTTGCTACATTTGGACATGGACTGCTTCGGTATCTGTGGAGTCGTGAATGGTGCTGAACATTGTGCAATCATCAGTGAACATCCCCACTTCTGACCTTTATGAGGGACGTAAGGTCATTGATGAAACAGCTGAAGATGGTTGGGCCTAGTACACTATCCTGAGGAACTCCTGCAGTGATGTCCTGGAGCAGAGATAATTGACTTCCAACAACCACAACCATCCTCCATTGTGCTAGGTATGACTCCAACCAGCAGAGAGCCTTCCCCCTGATTCCCATTGACTCCAGTTTTGCTAGAGTTCCTTGATGCTGCTCTCAGTCGAATGCTGCCTTGATGTCAAGGGCAGTCAGTCTCTCCTCACCTCTGGAGTTCGGCTCTTTTGTCCATGCTTGAACCAAGGCTGTAATGAGGTCAGAAGCTGAGTGGCCTTGACGGAACACAAACTTAGCATCAGTGAGTAGGTTACTGTTAAGCAAGTGCTGTTTGATAGCACTGTTGATGACTCCTTCCATCACTTTACTGATGATTGAGAGTAGACTGATGGGGCAGTAATTAGTCAGGTTGGATTTGTCCTGCATTCTGTGTACAGGACATACCTGGGCAATTTTCCACATTGCTGGATAGAGCCAGTGTTGTAGCTGTACTGAAACAGCTTGGCTAAGGGCGTGGCAAGTTCTGGAGCACAAGTCTTCAGTACTATTGCTGAAATATTGTTAGGGCCCATAGCTTTTGCACTATGCAGAGCCTTCAGCCTTTTCTTGATGTCACATGGAGTGAGTCGAATTGGCTGGAGACTGGCATCTTGATATCTGATAAGCCATCACAACATGGAGGAGTTGTGCTACTTTGAGGTGGTGGAAGTGGGGGATGAAGAAAGGATAGTGAATAGAAGAACCCCTTAAACAATAAAAGTCTAAATAAAGTGGAAAGCAGAGATACAGAGATAGGGATGCAGATAACTTAGATCTTTAAATGTGGCAATCTAGGTAGAATATGCAGTGTATGTTGCAAACAATCAATTAATGTCAAATTTGTAAAAAGACTGATTTGGCCAAGTTGGATGAATACAGTTCTGGGCACCCCCATTAAATGAAAGATATTTCAGAGATTAAAATGCAGTGAAGTTTCAGTAGAATGATGCAGAGATTGAGAGAGCAAAATTGGGAGTTTTTTTTAAACTCCATTGGAATAAATAAGGTTGCAGGAGAATTTAATAGAAGAAGGGTTGTGGGAGGGTGAATAGTGAAAAATTATTTTCACAAGTGAGTGAATCAGTAACAAGGAGACAAACTCGGGATTATAATTAGACGGATGAAGGGTGTTTGTTTACATGGAGGTTTTTAGAATGTGAAAGGCTTTACTGTAATTAGTTATTGAGGCAGAATCTATTTTAGCTTTTAAAAGGACTTTGGATAACCATTTGAAAAGAGAGAATATAAAAAGATGTGGGGCAGGATAGGAGAATGGGTTTGAATAGATCACTTTTTGGCTGAAATGTTGGCACTAGCACGTTGGGTCAGGTGACATCATTCAATGCTGTGATTTATAGGACTTTAGGTGTGATCTCCCTCACTATGTCGTGTTACTGAAAACTGTAGTGATAGTACTTGTGTAATTTGAATTGATAAAATTAGCACTTTTACAGTGGGAGTTTCTGTACGGTTGAAATTAGTTGGATGTTATCGGAGTGTTATTTAATTTATCAATATTGTAATTGAGACTTATTCCTCCCCCTAACTTCCTCCGTCCATGCCGCTCATGCACTACATGTAGAATTCCAAAATATCCTATGAAAGAAGCTGATACTTGGATATCTCAACAACAAGAAACCTCTCTAATCAGAGGAACGGGGCCAAAAGGGATGTAAGTCAAAGGAAGTGGATACTGGTTTCTGGTATAAATGATACAAAAGATTCAAAGTTTCAGAAATTGCCTTCAGCGTCACTATCATTATCAAACGAGGCTTCCCCAGGCTTCATCCAATAGCCAGCTGTTTTTGGTTTCCATTTCGTCCAGTATACATTTTTAAAGTTAATTTTGTTTGTCAATTGCTTTCCTTTTGCTGTGAAACCACTTTTTGGATAAATCCTCAATTTGTTGCTCTTGGAATTTTACTTTTATTTCATGAACTTGGATTAACTTTGTATCTATAATCGGGATCTTTAAAAAGTTGTTCTGAGGTACCTGACTATATATTCATGTGAAAACAGCAGAGTATTGAACAGTAATCATAACTAATTTGTTTGAGTTGTGAGGAATTTAAGCTCAAGACATGAGTTAAAAACAAAGCCCTGTAGGATTGTTGCTTTTTGCTATCAAGCCACCATAAATTCTATTGCTTTATCTTCTAGCTTCACAAGGGAGGATGTAGCCTTTTCACCGGTATCCTGTTTCCACCTACACACTCATTTGATTGTACAGTATTGCATTCCACTGCTGCAGAATATCTTTAGGATACAAGTGCTTCCTTCTTTTAATAGTTTTCTAACATAAATCATTTAGAAATAGCACCAAACTGTATGTATAAATGTTATGTTTTGGGGGTGTGTGTTACTATGCAGTTTTTTGACCTCTTGCCCCAATCCATTTCATACTGGTGGGATACAAGTCTATTTCTGCTGGCTGCATGGATCTTGCATTGTAAAAAGATTGGCCCATTTCAGCCAAGATCCCAACAGGTAAAAAAACGTGTTCCATAACCCATAATTCAGCACCAGTTGGCAGTCTTACTCAATGAGGCTACAAGATGGCTGGAATTGGAAACAGAAATGCTGCAACATAGGGCAGCTGTTCTGAAATTGAGAGCTAAAAATATTAATGAAGTAGAAGGAAAGGCAATTTAAATGTGGTGCTGCATCTCACCTGTAATTAGTGGTAACACTGGATGTTAAAGTAAGAAAGGATTCCATTCCTAGCACTGCTATCGCCCAAAATTCCCTCAGGTGTGTGTATATAATATTTTAACTCTGTTTTGGAGGGTGCCTTCTCATAAGCTCCTTCCTTATGATAAGTAATCTTAATTGAGTTGAAGTAAATTAAATAGTTCTTGTTCTGCAGTATTTAATCACTGCAGATGAGATATTTACAGTTCTTTCAGTGTGAATGACATTGAATGGGGCTCACCCTTAAGCAAAATAACTTGCATTTGCATTGTGCCTTTCATGACCTCAATATGTCCCAGAACGCTTTGCAGCCAGTCAGTGTTGAGTTAAGGCTGTTATCAAAGAATCCTTGAACCGTAGTTGAATTTTTGTACGTAACTATAGATACACTGCTTTCTTGTAGGTTACAATCAGTTAAGAGTCAACCTAGATTTGTGAATGAAGTGGTCACTTTCTCTTGTCCCATTTTGTTTTTAAAAGTTATTTTTCTAACCTCATGCCTCCCTTTTATGCTTCCTTAAGTGATTTTACCTGAACCATCCGGTACATTATGAATTTGAATTTGCTTAAAGTTGTTAATCTCTCTCCATAAACTGAACAATATTTTTTATTAGCAATATAAAACCAGCAGTCTAAGATTCCAAAACTCAAGGCGAACAGAAAATGGAAATTTTTAAATGCCATTGAAGCGGATTGTAACTAACAAAAATGGCACCACTTGATGGTAGATATCTGAAGGGTGATCAATGTCTGTATCCAGTTGCATTGATTAGGTTTATTATCAAAAATGCAAATGATTATTCTTAATTATCTATTCTGAAACTGGCATTTTTCAGGATTTTTTATGCAAGATTGCAGTACTTTGCCAACAAATTGCATTGTACACAGTAAGTGTAGAATCTTTTGGGTGTGTTGCATTATGCGAAATCACTTGCCTGCGTTGTGCAGATGTTTTTACGTCTTGTATTTTACTTTGACAGGCGTTTGGATGATGACATTCGAACCGTAGTGAGAGGACAGACCAATGTGGGACAGGATGGCCGACAGGTATAAAACCATGTTTCTCGATTGGTGCTTTTTTATAGTCTGTGTAATGCTTGAAATTCCCTATTTCATCATGCGTAAGTCAATAGCTGCAAACTGACTTGATGTAAGGTAGAATCAGTTGTTGCTTAGTTTGGTTATTTAATTGTCTTGTTTGTGTCATACTGGATTTGACCATGAGCAACCTTTTTGGAGGTTTTTTGAAAAAGACTTGATAATGGATGGTAGTTCCTCAGGTCACACACAGGAACAAAACGCAAGCAGCCTCTTGCTGGAACACAGCAGAGGTGATGATGATGAGAAGGTAACAAAAAAGGCAGAGAAGGTGTACCTTAAGAGGTTGTGAAGACATTTTTAGAAGGAAGCAGGATGAATGCATCAGAGGGGCCCAAACATAATCAAAGTGTAACTGAAACATCTCTTGGAACGGTCATGGGTGGGTACTCCTGAGGTAGTTGGCACAAATTCTTGAGTTCTGAACCAGAATTTATCTATTTGTATTTGTTTGTCGGCTCCTCTGTCACTTGCTATCTCTCCACCGTTTCTTCTATCTCTTCTGCCTCATACATGTCCCCCATCTTCACTTGTTTCTCTTGTCCTCCTCTTTTATCATGCTTTTCTCAATTATCGCTTTCTCTCATTTCCTTGTCATTCATCCTTCCTCTTTCTTCACCTTGTCCACCTTTTTCTTCCATTTTTCACATCTCGGTGGGATGGCAAACACTTAGGATGGATTTGGAAGCGCTCAAACGGAACATGCAATTTTGTAGGCAGGACCAGGAATCATTTGTACACTCCAGGCAGGTAGGTTAACACACAGGCCAGGGAGTCAGGCAAGCTGGCAGGTGGGCTTTGTTGAGACAAACAAATGAGCAAACCAATCAACAAGTATTAGTGCGGCTGAGTAAGCTAGCAGGCTGACAACCACTCAAGTTAAGTGAGTAAGTAAATAAGTGGTCTAACAGGCTCGTGAGGTGTGCAATTGGGAGACTTTCACAATGCATCTTGCACAATCCAGAGTGCTTTGCAGGCAACTTCCATCCACCTACTTCTGTTTGCAATTCCAACCCTGACCAGATCTAATTTGTCCCTGCTCAAGCTCTCTTGACCTGTGGTTTTCACATTGATTGGTAGAACTCACCCCTTTTACTGTTCTCGGTAAGTAAACCGGTGGACCAAGAAGAATTTGTGAACAACTCTGGTGTGTTGGAACTGGGTTGGAGTGCGAATGGTTCCAGGGGAATCAGGATTGTGCTACTGAAGGAACCAAGGGAAATGGGTCGGATGGAACTGCTGTAGCGTGCATGGGTTCAGTCATTGGAACTAAACAGAATTGGTGGATGGAGCCAAAAGAGCTAATGTGAACAGCAGCCTATTGGTTTCAATCAAGGCATCAGAGCTGAAACGATTAGTAATGTCCAACTGGTAATTGAGCATAATATAAACAGAGTTAATTGGTGGAATTTTATGTCCCTGTCGTGGCGGCGGGGTTGGGTGGCATAAAATGCGGTGAGCCGTTCAAAACTCCATTGGCTTAGGCAGGGATGGAGGATCCAGCTGGCAAGAGGGGCCATAAAATTTCGCCCCATGTTATAAGTCCTATATAACTCTCCACATGCACTGAATTGAGTACCTTGCTCCTGACAAAAGAGGAGGCCTCTTCAAGGGGCAACACTGAATAAGAGTAAGCGTTTTATTCAAATATTTGCTTAAAGGCTAATTTTTACCTGGAGATAAATTGAAGATGCAGGTCACACCAACTTTACAACATTTTTAAAGTAGTTGCTCCTACTATTTGCCAGTTCAGGATCAATCGCTTATTAAAAAAAAGAAATGAACAATTTGCTTGTGCGGTTTTCTGCTGTTAACATGATTGATACAAGCTGGTTGAATCCAATGGGTTTTTATTGGCTCACATAAAGGCAGTTGGATAATGGCTAACTCTATTTCGGCTAGGCAGTCACTTGTAGCCCACAGTCACGAGGTACGTTTGAAAGAAATGACACTGAGTATGTACTAGATGCAAGGCTTTTTAAAGATACTGATCAGCAAGGTCTCCTTCTAGAATTTGCTTTCTGAGGCTGAGGAACCCTTGTTGCTCATCCGTAGAACATTAGCGATTAGCCTTCTCTGTCTTATTGGATACACCTAAGTGATTTTAAGGCTGTAATTTAATCAAAGTGTTCTAATCTCTTCCAAACCTTTGAGACCAGTGCAGATCCCCCATCCATATGGAGATGCTCATATTCTATAAGAATGCCAGTGCAAAAAACAGATACAGAAAGGTTTTCCCATTTGGGGACCTGTTATTAAAACAGGGAGCTTCCGGCAGTTTGAAATTCTTTGTGCAAATGTGCAAGCTTGCATTTGTGAAAATGAAATACAGAACCCTACAGGCTCTTTTCCCCTTGCTGGTCTGGTTCCAGGACAGCGGTGCTAGCACTGTCTCCTGACAGTGCTCTCTGTTTTTTCTCCACCTGATGCAAGACACCATTCGGGAACACTGAGCTCCCTTTGCACATGCAGGCAATCTCATACTGTATTTATTAGAGAACACTCTTTCAACCTAAGCATTTTGATTGGCCTGCTTTGATACCACATATGCCAAAATGGTGGTGCATTTAACTGGAGCCCTGTGTTTAGTGAGTCAGAGGTGGAACTGGTGAATTTGGCAGGACCTTGAGATCCCTCCAAGAGGTGGTTCTGTGTTGCTGCCAAAAGGAGGCTATTTGGATTATTTATTTCCCTTGATTGTAGCTGGCAGTGGAAGAACCATGCCTTTGCCTCATCAGTAGCCAGAACCTAAATGAGAGAAAGAAAGCGAGATTAAGTGATAGAGAGCAGGTTATAAATATTTATGGCCTATTTATTTATTTATATGAATAAAATATATAATGCAAGTAACAACGTGTCAAGAACAGTGTGGAGATAGTTTAATTGTTTCCATGTTTTGTGTGCTTTCAAAGAACAACGTGAAATATTGTAACATGTGATATAATACCACTGCTATCTGTGCTGAATTAGTTGATGTTAGCGACAGCAATGTGCTGGCCTGGATGTACCCAAGCTAAAAGGAGGAAAATTCGTCTGGGATCCCAGTCCTGATTTTATAGTATTGTGTTCTGCTCTTACTGTTGAATAACCCAGCATATGACTGCAGGAGAAGCCAGAAGAATAGTGAGAAATAGTTCTTTAAAAGCTTATGTTCTACAATTGTTGCTGCTTCATAATACAGTGCACACATGCATGTTTCGCAAAATGCTTCAGTGCTGTATCTGGATATTTGGCTTCATATTGGGTTTTGTTGGACACTTGCCTTTTCAGCTGATGTCTGTGGGTATAAGGAATCCTTATATATGTAAAAAGGCGAAACTTGTAGATGACAATTGCCTCTTAAAGAGACTTATCCAATGCTAACCTTATTGCTGAGGATTCCAGGTAAGGTGTAAAAGGCCTGCTAATTTTCTTAGTGCTTGTCACTCATGATGCTGTCCTACTACTGTTTATGCTTTGGTTTGAGGAATGAAACTCCTGGCAGTTGAGAGCGTGAGAGAAGAATTTGATTTTGCATATGGTTGTGTAATTTTGGTTTGAAGGAGCTCGTATGAATGGCAAATTGTGTGCTGAACGGACTGTATTATGAAATTTGCTTAGACGTGTGCATACAGACGAGTACCATAGAACAAAAGAAAGGTTACGTGTAGAAAGAGGCCATTCAGCCCATTGTGTCTGCATCGGGCAAAAAAGAGAAAAAGAAACTAGCTGCTCATTTTAATCCCACTTTCCAGCACCTGGTCCAGCTTTGCAGGTTACAGCATTTCAGATGCAGATCCAGATATCTTTTAAATGACTTGAGTGTTTCAGCCTCAACCACCAACTTAGGCAGTGAATTCCAGAAGCCCACCGCCTTCTGGGTGAAAAAGCTTTTTCTCATGTCCCCTTTAATCCTTCTACCAATCACCTTAAATTTATGCCTCCTGGAATTGGCCCCTAAGCTGGGGGAAACCACTCTTTCCTGTCTACCCTATCTAGGCCCCTCATAATTTTGTACACCTCAATTAGGTCACCCCTTAACCACCTCTGTTCTAAGGAAAAGAACCCTAGCCAATCCAATCCCTCCTCACAGCTGCAATTTTCAAGCCCTGGCAACATTCTTGTAAATCTCCAGAGCAATTATTCCTTCCTGTAAGGTGGTGACCAGAACTGTGTACACACTTCCAGCTGTGGCCAAACCAGCATTTTATACAGTTACATCATTACATCCCTGCTTTTGTATTCAATACCTCACCCAATAAAGGAAAGCATTTTATATGCTTCCTTGACCACCTTGTCCACTTGTCTTGCCACTTTCAAAGGCCTGTGGACGTGCACTTCAAGGTCTCTCATTTCCTCAACCCCTCTCAACTTCCTGTTTATTGAATATTCCCTTGTTTTGTTTGTCCTCCCCAAATTCATTATCTCAAACTTTTCCGGATTGAATTCCATTTGCCACTTCTCTGTCCACTCAACCAAACCATTGATATTTTTCTGGAGTTGACAGCTATGCTCTTCACTATCAATTACATGGCCAATTTTTGTGTCATCTGCAAATTTCCCAATCATGCCTCCCACATTTAAGTCTAAATCATTAAGATATCCAACAAATGACAAAGGCCTCAACACTGAGCCCTGTGGAACACCAGTGGAAACCGTTCTCCATTCGCAAATACATCCATCGACCATTACCCTTCGTTTCTCATCACTGAGCCAATTTTAGATCCAACTTGATACCTTCCCCTGTATCCCGCGAGATCTCACTTTCCTGATCAGTCTGCCATATGGTACCTTGTCAAATGGTTTACTGAAATCCATGTAGGCAACATCCACTGCACTTCCTCAAAAAATTCTATTAAGTTAGTAAGACATGATCTTCCTCTCACAAAACCATGTCAGGTCGACGTTGGAAGTGCAATTTGGAATTAGCCTCAAAAATCAAGTTTCAGTGTAACAGTATAATTTGGGTCTAAGGAGCTTTTGGATAATAGATGTCAATGGTCTCACATAGCATTGGACAGTATAAATGGCATCCTGTCCTTCTGATCCTTTAGAGTGCTTATTAATTAGTTGCTAGATGGAGGAAGGTCAAATTTTGTCATTGGGATAAGGGAATAAGATTACTGTGGTCATTTTTAATTTCTGAAGCTGTTCTTTAATTGCTTGATCATGTAGCACTGACTGTCATGGAGGACCCTGTAGCCTGGAGTGCCACGATTTAAAGGACCACAATAGGATTGCATCAGTTTGTAACCGGAGATGCACAATGATGAAATGATCATGTGGGACTTGAAAGAAGTTCTCTCCCACAAACCTGTATTACATTAATTCATGTGTCAGCAGCTATCACGTCTATCAAAGAACAAACTTTCCCAATGGCTGATGCAGTGGCCCACATACAACTCCGCAAGCTCCCTGAGAGGGCATTAGTGATCTTGCCTTATTCAAATTTAAATAAAATAACTGGCAGAAGCTGCAGTGCTTCTGTGGATGGGTGTGGTTGTAGTCAGTACAAAGCTGATTGAGACTTCTTTCTGAGCCTGATAACTGTACCATCTCTGGAAGTAGTGTAAATCCCGCAGGAAATGGGACCAAGAAAAAACAAACGAGAAGCGGATCAGTTTACTGGACTGTCTTCACACATGTTACTGCTTCCAGATGTGGGTTTCACTCAGAACAGAGCTTCCATTGTTGAATTAACTGTGAGGTGACAACATTCTATTTGGTTTTGGAGTGATGAATAAATGGTTCTTCTACAAGTCCTGATGTCAGGAACAGACTTTTTTTTTGCTCCCACTGGTATTTGCGCTAGTTTCATGTTCTCGTCCTTAATAATTCACAAAAACGTCACCCTAACATTATAAAAGCTAAAGTTCAATTTACACTGATGACAAAACTCTATTTTAGTTGCTTTTTAAAACAAAAACAAATGCCATTGTGTTTAAATTGACTTTGATTAGCCTGCATTTATTATTCACTCCTTGATGCCTTTGATTGTTATAATAATTGAGTGGGATGCTTGGTTGCTTCAAGAGGGCATTAAGAATCAATCACCCAGGCAGGTTCCTTTCTGAAAGGATATATTGAACCAGTTTGATTGCTGCAACAATTCATGGTTATCTTCTTGCTGGTCCTAGTCCACAATTAACAATTCAGTTTTGCAACTTGCCATGAACCTACTAATTTCTGCGATCCTAGCCTATTTTGATAACCAGTACACCACTGTACTTGTTATTTACGTGAGCACATGGATGCTGTTTTCTCTTGGTTTGCATTGTTAACCAAGGTTTTGTTGTTTGTATTTAGAAAAATGTGTTATTCCCTTCCCGTTTTACATTCCTGACCAGGCTTTTGATCATCTGTCCTAATGTCTCATTTGGTGGCCCAGTGCCAGATTTTGTTTGATAACACTCGTGTGAAGCTTGGGATGTTTTACTATGTTTAAGGTTCTATGTAAATGCAAGTTGATGTTGAAGCTTCAGCCATTTTATTCTTTCATGAGACATGGGCATTGTCAGCTAAGCCAGTATTTTTATTGCCCATCTCTAATTGCCCTTGGGAAGGTGGTGGTGAACCTTCTTGAATGGCTGCAGTCCATATGGTGTAGGTACAGCCACAATGCTGTTAACAGGAGGGTGTTCCAGGATTTTGACCCAGCCACAGTGAAGGAACAGTGATATAGTCCCAAGTCAGGATGGTGTGTGGCTTGGAGAGGAACTTGCAGGCGGTGGTGTTCCCATGCATCTGCTGCCCTTGTCCTTCTAGGTGGTAGAGGTCGCAGTTTTGGAACGTGCTGTCGAAGGAAAAGTATCAAATTGAAAGAAGAGACTTACAATGCTGCAAAGATTAGTGGTAGGCCAAATGATTGGGAAAATTTTCAGAAACCAACTTGACAAAAATAGAGGAAGAAATCGGAGTATGGGGGAAAACTAGCAAGAAATATAAAAACACACATTAAAAGCTTCAAGTATATAAAGAGGAAAAGAGTAGCTTCAGAGAGTGTTGGTGTCTTAGATGAGACCAAGGAATTAATCATGGGAAACAAAGAAATGGTGGAGACTTTGAACAAGTATTTTATATCAGTCTTCATAGTGGAAGACACACAAAGCATCCCAAGAATAATAGAAAAGCAGGGTGCAAAAGAGAGGAAGAAACTTGAAACAATCATGGTCACTTGAGATAAAGCCCTAGGAAAACTAATACGAGTAAAGGCTGAATGATGGCCTGCATCCAAGGGACCTTGAAGTAGCTGCAGAGATGAAGGATGCATTGGTTGTAATCTTCCAAATTCCTTACTTTCTGGAAAGGTCCCAGCTGATTGGAAAAGCACAAATTTAACACTTCTTTTCAAGAAAGTGAGGACTGAAAGCAGGAAACTACAGGCTAGTTAGTCGAACATGTCTCATTTGAAAAATGGTGGAATCCATTATTAAGGAGATAGTGGGAGGACATTTAGAAAACCATAATACAATCAGACAGAGTCAACATGGCTTTGTGAAAGGAAATCATGTTGACAAGTTTATTAGAGTTCTTTGAGGAAAAAACAAGAAGGGTGGATAAAGGGGTACCAGTAGATGTAGTGTATTTGGATTTCCGAAAAACATTTGATAAGGTGCCACATAAAATATTACTGCCAAGATAAGAGTTCATGGTATTGGAGGTGATATATTAGCATGGATAAGAGCATTGGCGAACAAACAAGAAACGGAGAGTTGGGATAACTGGATCATTTTCAGGTTGACTGAAAATGCTCTCAGTACCTTAACTCTCCTCACTAATCTCCACATCTCCAGGTGGGCCTTCAAGTGGGCTAGGTGGGGCTGGTAACCGGAGCACAACAGTAGTCTATTCCAGCAACCTCTGTGCCACCAGTGCATCTGTCCTGTAAGGGAATGCAGTCCCTCATGTATTCCTTGGATGTCAGTGCTCATGTTCTGAGCAGACTGCTCCCGGCCCCTGATTGAACCTTGTGCCCTTTGCAGGCAGTGACGCTGCTCTTGCATCCACTCCGAGTGCTGCTGCATGTGTCGCTCCATGAGACTGGCCGTTCTTTCATGTTGGATCTCATGCACATGAGCCCCCAAGATAAGGTGGAGCTCATCACTGTCATGGACTCCTCCACTCTCAGTTTCTGTGTGTGCTTGTATTGCTTCAGGGAACTCTGCCAGATGTCCATACATCTGCTGCTGATGGTCCAAATACATTGCTTCAAAAGGTGACTCCTGAGGCCCTACCTCCTTGCCCACTGGAGTAGCATCATGACTTTTCTCCCTCCTCCAAGGGGGAACTGTCCACAAATATCCCTGACTCAGACACCTCCTCCTGCACTCTGGTTTTGTGCCCTTCACCTGGTGCCACTGACCCTATATGCACACAACAACCCTCTGATGTGCTAGTATCTGTGATGACACAGATTGGGCTAGTCAGAAGTGTTGCTGCCTCCTCAGACAACTCTTTCTCATCCTGATGTCTGAACGGTGAGGTGGCCCGGGGGAGCAGTGTGAGCAAGTGGCGCTGGGACCTTTATGAGACACAGAAGTATGTAATGAGATGTAGCCCATCACATTTTGAGAGCACGCTGTGATACACATCATTGCCTTCAGCCCTAATCGTGCTACCCTTTTCATGCAACCCAATATTCGCACTCCTTCTGATGCCAATGTCACCTTCTGCTCAGTGAACTAACATTACCAACATGTTCTAAAATGTCTCTAGCACCTGCTACGGGCTATTCTCCATCCCCGACAACCAGCTGGATGGACACCCTGGCTACCTCCATGGCTGTCTCCTGCACGTTTCTTATCACCCATAGCCTCGCAGCGCCACCCTCAGCCTGGGACATCTTCCTGGCATTATGGGCCCTTTTATCCTGCAGATAAAAAAGAGTGGTGTTAGCTGAATATATAGTGCTGCCAGAGACACATGTCTTGAATGTGGCAGTGCATCACAGTGGACATTCACATCTCCACTGAGTGCACCTGCAGGAGTGGCTTGGACATGCCTCTCTTATAGCAGGCAGGCTGTGCCAGATCTTCCATCCTAAGTACAACATTCAGATGTGGACCATCGGTTAGACCTCTCTGTGCTTGTGCCGAACAACTCACATTGTCAGAGTGCAGCAGGTCATGGAATCGCTTCCTAAATTGAACCCATGACCTTCCATGATCCCCTGCGCTCAGTGGAGGCCATGTCCTCTTGGTTGCTGTGGGTTGGTTCTGGCAACCAATGGGTAGAATATGCAGTGCTGTAACTGGACCTCCTCCACCAGGACCTGGAGGTTCTGGTTGCTGAAGCAGGGCACAGCCCTTCTTGCTCCTTTCCTACTTTCCGTTTTCTGAGACATTCTGGCATGATAAATGGACAGAGAAAAGGCACATAAGGCTTCCAGATTCGAATGGGGTCTCTCACATGTCTGCTTACATACACCATCCACATTCTTTTATCTCATCAGTGCCTAATGTTGAGAGGATAGAGTGGGAAGGTTTCGCGGGGTTGGGGGGGTGGGGCCTGGATGAATGCGGCCATTTGTTCCTGTCACTCCCAGATGGCATGCAGTGCTCCCGAGCACTAACAGGCCTACTGGCCCACTCCTTCTGGGTCACACTGTTGTGCCATGACAGTGTGCAGCTATGAGGGTCCTGGTCAAGGCTCAATTGCATGACCGCACCCTGAAAGATGGTTGGAAAGAGGGTATGTGGAAGGGCAAAGTATTGTGGCAAATGTGGTGCCAATCTCCTGAGGTATTGTACTAACAGAATATTGTGAGCAGTTGACAGTGCCAAGATGCTGCCAACTCTATAATTGTGTTTTGTGAAGCTTTACCAGCCTTAACTTGGTAGAGTGTGCTCCTTCATTATGATGTGAATAGGCAGCAACAGTGACTATGTTTTCCTAAGGTAAGCCAATGATGGGCCATCTCTTCCAGTGTCAGCAACTAGTTGGACAACCATTATGATTAGGACTGAGACTGTTGACCGACATCCCCTCCAAATGACAGCACCTCCATCGTCTTCCTATCTCACAGCAGGAACTTCTTACCAGCCCACCTTTTAAACCCCGACCGAGTTGCGTAACCTATGCTGGGCCCACCTTCGCATCTCCACAACTCCTAGGATTTGTAGGCCCCCTCCACCATCCCCAACCCCAGAGCGAAAATTGGACCATTTGGGAAAGATTCTCCCTACTTGTGTTTGTGGAGTTTGGAATTTTCCTTAAAGTGCACACCTGACTCGGGAGTGAAAATACGGCATGAAGAGTCTGCAGAGGTCTACAGCTAGGTTAAATGAGTAAGCAAAGATATGGCTGATGGAGTATAATGTGGAAAAGTGTGATGTTGTCCACTTTGGCTGGAAAAATGGAAACAGAAGAGAAAAGCAGAATATTATTTAAATGGAGAGAGACTGCAGGATGCTGTGGTACAGAGTGATCTTAGTGCCCTTGTGCGTGAATCACAAAAAGTTAGCGTGCAGGTGCAGCAAGTAATTAGGAAGGCAAATTAAATATTTATTGCAAGGGAGATGGAGTATAAAAGTAGGGAAGTCTTGCTAGAGTATTGGTGAGACCTACAAATTTGGTTTCTTTACTTAAGGATGGATAAACTTGCATTGGAAACAGATCAGAGAAGGTAAGCTAGGCTGATTTCTGGGGTGAAGGAGTTGTTTTATGAGGAAAGGTTGGGCAAATTGGGCCTATACTCATTGGAACATTAGAAGCATGAAAAGTGAGTTTATTAAAACATAAGATTTTGAGGGGGCTTGACAAGGGAGATGCTAAGAGGATGTTGCCCCTCGTGGGAATCTAAAACCAGGAGGCACCATTTAAAAATAAGGTGTCCGCCATTTAAGATGGAGATGAGGAATTTCTTCTCCTAGAGGGTTGTTATAGAGAGCAGTAGAGGCTGGGCAACTTGAATATATTCAAGGCTGAGTTGGAGTTTTGATCTACAAGGGAGTTGAGGGGGACAGGCAGGAAATTGGAGTCAAGGCCACAATCAGATCAACCATAACCTTTTGAATGGCGGAGCAGGCTCGGTGGTCTGCTTGCCATACTCCTGCTACTATTTCTTCTGATCTTATTCAAAACCACCCTCTGTCTCATCATGCTTTTGTTCAACTAAACCTTTCTTCCTCCTGCTTGTATCCACCCCCTGTAAAGCATGCCGAGGTGCTTCTCGTTATGTGAGGATCTCTCTTGTTTCACGGGATGTGGGCGTTGTTGGCTAGGCCAGCATTTATTGCCTATCCCTAATTGCCCTTGGGCAGCTCACCGCCCCCTTCTCGAGGGCAATTAGGGCTGGGCAGTAAATGCTGGCCTGGGCAGCGATGCCCACATCCTGTAAATTAATTTAAAAAAATGTTTGGGGTTATTTTACACACCAAGGAAAACTGAAAGGTTTCTCAAACTAACATATATGAATGATTCTGCCATGAACAGTATATGCCGAATAAAGAGAAAGCATTTTTTGAAAAAAATCAACAGCGGTAGTGGCTATCTTACCAGGTGGGACTGGTATTTTTAATGTGATGGAACTCCAGTCGACTGTTGCTACATCACTGCGGTACTATTCAAGAAAGGAAGGAGAGAGAAAACAGGGAACTACAGATTAGTTAGCCTGACACCAGTGGTCAGGAATCTATTATTAAAGAAGTCTAAAAAATGCATTTAGAAAATCATAGTATAGTCAAACATAAGCAACAAGGTTTTACAAAGGCAAATTATGTTGCCCAGATTTATTGGCGTTTCTTGAGGATGTAAGTAATAGGGTAGATGAAGGGATGGTAGTAGATGTAATATACCCAGATATTTATGAGGTTTTTTGATAAGAAAAGTTAAACAAAAGGTTAATATGCAAGCTCATGGAGTTGGGAGTAATCGATTAGCATGGATAAAGGATTGGTTAAAGGACACAGAAAGCAGAGAGTAGGGATAAATGGGGCATTTTTAAGTTGGCAAGCTGTAACTCATGGAGTGCAGCAAGGATCAACACTTGGGCCTCAGCTATTTACAATCTATATTGATGACTTAGACAAAGAGACAGAGAGTAATGTATCTAAGCTCGTTGATGAGACAAAGCTAGGTTTGAAGAGGACACAAAGAAAGAGATAAAAACAAAAAAACTGCGGATATTGGAAATCCAAAACAAAAACAGAATTACCTGGAAAAACTCGGTACGTCTGGCAGCATCGGCGGAGAAGAAAAGAGTTGACTTTTCGAGTCCTCATGACCCTTCAACAGAACTGGGTGAAATATAAGCTGGTTTAAGGTGGGGTTGGTTTGGGGTGGGGGGTGGGGGGGGTGTTGTGGGTGGGGGGGCGTGGAGAGAGAGAGAGAGAAGTGGAGCGGGGTGGTGTGGTTGTAGGGACAAGCAAGCAGTGATAGGAGCAGATCATCAAAAGATGTCACAGGCAAAAGAACAAAAGAACACAGGTTTTGAAGTTGGTGATATCTAAACAAATGTGCTAATTAAGAATGGATGGTAGGGCACTCAAGGTATAGCTCTAGTGGGGGTGAGGAAGCATAAAAGATTTAAAAATATTTAAAAATAATGGGAATAGGTGGGAAAAGAAAAATCTGTATAATTTATCGGAAAAAACAAAAGGAAGGGGGAAGAAACAGAAAGGGGGTGGGGATGGAGGAGGGAATTCAAGACCTAAAGTTGTTGAATTCAATATTCAGTCCGGAAGGCTGTAAAGTGCCTAGTCAGAAGATGAGGTGTTGTTCCTCCAGTTTGCGTTGGGCTTCATTGGAACAATGCAGCAAGCCAAGGACAGACATGTGGGCAAGAGAGCAGGGTGGAGTGTTAAAATGGCAAGCGACAGGGAGGTTTGGATCATTCTTGCAGACAGACTGCAGATGTTCTGCAAAGCGGTCGCCCAGTTTACGTTTGGTCTCTCCGATGTAGAGGAGACCGCATTGGGAGCAACGAATACAGTAGACTAAGTTGGGGGAAATGCAAGTGAAATGCTGCTTCACTTGAAAGGAGTGTTTGGGCCCTTGGACGGTGAGGAGAGAGGAAGTGAAGGGGCAGGTGTTACATCTTTTGCATGGGCATGGGGAGGTGCCATAGGTGGGGGTTGGTGAGTAGGGGGTGATGGAGGAGTGGACCAGGGTGTCCTGGAGGGAACGATCCCTACGGAATGCTGCCGGGGGGGTGAAGGGAAGATGTGTTTGGAGGTGGCATCATGCTGGAATTGGCGGAAATGGCGGAGGATGATCCTTTGAATGAGGAGTCTGGTGGGGTGATAAGTGAGGACATGGGGGACCCTATCATGTTTCTGGGAGGGAGGAGAAGGCGTGAGGGCGGATGCGCGGGAGATGGGCCGGACACGGTTGAGGGCCCTGTCAACGACCGTGGGTGGAAAACCTCGGTTAAGGAAGAAGGAGGACATGTCAGAGGAACTGTTTTTGAAGGTAGCACCATCGGAACAGATGCGACGGAGGCGAAGGAACTGAGAGAATGGGATGGTGTCCTTACAGGAAGTGGGGTGTGAGAAGCTGTAGTCGAGGTAGCTGTGGGAGTCGGTAAGCTTGTAATGGATATTGGTGGACAGTCTATCACCAGAGATTGAGACAGAGGTCAAGGAAGGGAAGGGAAGTGTCAGAGATGGACCACGTGAAAATGATGGAGGGGTGGAGATTGGAAGCAAAATTAATAAATTTTTCCAAGTCCCGACGAGAGTATGAAGCAGCACCGAAGTAATCATCGATGTACCGGAGAAAGAGGTGTGGAAGGGGGCCAGAGTAGGACTGGAACATGGAATGTTCCACATACCCCATAAAGAGACAGGCATAGCTGGGGCCCATGCGGGTACCCATAGCCACACCTTTTATTTGGAGGAAGTGAGAGGAGTTGAAGGAGAAATTGTTCAGTGTGAAAACAAGTTCAGCCAGACGGAGGAGAATAGTGGTGGATGGGGATTGTTCGGGCCTCTGTTCGAGGAAGAAGCTAAGGGCCCTCAGACCATCCTGGTGGGGGATGGAGGTGTAGAGGGATTGGACGTCCATGGTGAAGAGGAAGCAGTTGGGGCCAGGGAACTGGAAATTGTTGATGTGACGTAAGGTGTCAGAGGAATCACGGATGTAGGTGGGAAGGGACTGCACAAGGGAAGAGAGAAGGGAGTCAAGATAACGGGAAATGAGTTCTGTGGGGCAGGAGCAAGCTGACACGATCGGTCTACCGGGACAGTCCTGTTTGTGGATTTTGGGTAGGAGGTAGAAGCGGGCCGTCCGTGGTTGGGCGACTATCAGTTTGGAAGCTATGGGAGGAAGATCCTCAGAGGAGATAAGGTCAGTGACAGTCCTGGAAACAATGGCTTGATGTTCAGTGGTGGGGTCATGGTCCAGGGAGAGGTAGGAGGAAGTGTCTGCGAGTTGACGCTCAGCCTCCGCGAGGTAGATGTCAGTGCGCCAGACAACAACAGCACCACCCTTGTCAGCGGGTTTGATGACAATGTCAGGGTTGGACCTGAGAGAATGGAGAGCAGTAAGTTCAGAGAGAGAGACAGAGATTAGAATGGGTGAGAGGAGCAGAGAAATTGAGTCGACTAATGTCGCGCCGACAGTTCTCAGTAAAAAGATCAAGAGAAGATAAGAATCCAGAGGGAGGGGTCCAGGTGGAGGGAGAATATTGGAGGTGGGTAAAAGGATCCATTGAACGGGGAGAGGACTCCTGCCCAAAGAAGTGAGCCCGGAGACGAAGACGGCGGAAGAAGAGTTCAGCATCGTGCCGAGCCCGAAGTTCATTGAGGTGAGGGCGCAA
Source organism: Carcharodon carcharias (assembly GCF_017639515.1). Taxonomy (NCBI): domain Eukaryota; kingdom Metazoa; phylum Chordata; class Chondrichthyes; order Lamniformes; family Lamnidae; genus Carcharodon; species Carcharodon carcharias. The sequence goes on along the minus strand of NC_054476.1, from coordinate 157,025,190 downwards.
TGGTATAAAACCAAGTCCTTTGCTGAGCACTGAACGTTGGGCATCGGAGAGGGGAAGCTCAGGGGTTATAGTGAATACACGGCTGGGGCTGGGATTGGAAGATGGCATGGGGACGGAGGGACAGGCAGGAGTGGAGCGTCCTAGATGGGTGTTGGTGTCGATGAGTTGTTGGAGCTTGCGTTCCTTAGCACTTGAGAGAAAGAGAAAAAGTTTTTTGTTGAGGCGTCGGATGAGATGAAGAATAAAATGAAACTGGGGGCACATGCAGCTTTGAAAAAGGGTACGGCGGTGCTGCTGGAGGGAGAGGTCGAGTGTGTTCATATGGCGGCGCATGACACTGAGTGTGGATCTCAGAATGTGACGGGAACATCAGTCCGAGAAATGTTTTATGTCCCGGAGATCCCTGTAATCCTGGGTGGGTTCGAAACATGAGGGGTGGAATTTCAGTTGAAATCCGCGTGGGATAAGTCGGAGACGGAGACAGTCACTGAGAAAGGAGATATGGCTGTGAAAGCGGGTTTTAGTAAACACCTTGTCAAACACCAGGAGAGAAATGGAAAGCAATGAAGGTGAGCAAGGCAAAAGAGAGATATGGAAATCTTGTTGCAGAGATGAACAGAACTTCTTCAAGGTAGGCATTTCTTGAAGAGCAGTGGCAGTCAATTAAACACAGAGATAAAAACAAAAAACTGCGGATGCTGGAAATCCAAAACAAAAACAGAATTACCTGGAAAAACTCAGCAGGTCTGGCAGCATCGGTGGAGAAGAAAAGAGTTGACGTTTCGAGTCCTCATGACCCTTCAACAGAACTGAGTGAATCCAAGGAAGGGGTGAAATATAAGCTGGTTTAAGGTAGTTTGGGGTGGGTGGGGGGGGTGGTGGAGGGGGTTGGGGGGTGGCACCCTGCTCTCTTGCCCATATGTCTGTCCTTGGCTTGCTGCATTGTTCCAGTGAAGCCCAACGCAAACTGGAGGAACAACACCTCATCTTCCGACTAGGCACTTTACAGCCATCCGGACTGAATATTGAATTCAACAACTTTAGGTCTTGAACTCCCTCCTCCATCCCCACCCCCTTCTGTTTCTTCCCCCTTCCTTTTGTTTTCTCTAATAAATTATGTAGATTTTTCTTTTCCCACCTATTTCCATTATTTTAAAATATTTTTAAATCTTTTATGCTCCCTCCAACCCCACTAGAGCTATACCTTGAGTGCCCTACCATCCATTCTTAATTAGCACATTCATTTAGATAATATCACCAACTTCAATACCCCTCTGTTCTTTTGTCTGTGACATCTCTTGATGATCTGCTCCTATCACTGCTTGCTTGTCCCTACAACCACACCACCCCCCCTCCACTTCTCTCCCCCCACCCAACACACACACACACACACACACACCCCCCCCCCCCCCCCCACCTTAAACCAGCTTATATTTCACCCCTTCCTTGGATTCACCTAGTTCTGCTGAAGGGTCATGAGGGCTTGAAACGTCAACTCTTTTCTTCTCCGCCGGTGCTGCCAGTCTGCTGATACTGCCTGCCTAGGCTTGTATATCAAGAGCAGCCACTTGAGCAAGTGACTGAATGATGGCTGACACCCATTTGCCTACATTTCAGGAGAAATGACGTCACAATCTATATATTATTGCAGAGATGTTCTTTGTCTAAGTGCTGTCAGTTTTCTCTGGAAGGATAAAATATAGCTCACTCCCCAAAGGAAAATCCTGCTCTTTCGGAATGTTGCTGGAATACTGATTATTTTCAGTCAGCTATCTAATTCCACTACTAATGAATGAGTTAAATTCAAGAACTACCATCCAGTTCTGAGGATGTGCGTTTGTTAAATGAATGATGTCTGTCTTTGTGACTACCCTAATATTTTATAAAAAGCCTTTCTTGTTAAGATAATAAAGTGCCATTTGGTGGAATGTGAAAACTCCTATTGACGTACAACTTTGTGGCCAAGTGTGATGACTGAGGAGAAGAACGTTAATGATGCATTGTAATGTCACTTGCGTTGTGGATTGACACCAAAGCATCCCTGAGTGTAGAAATGTTATGTAGAAAATGAGCTTTGTATAAATGCAAGGCAAAACTAATAGTAGTTGCTATGGATGTGTGGGGGTAATTATTGCAACCATTTTCTAGAAGTAAAGATGGCCATGATAATCTAAAGGAAGTTCTAAGAATTTAAAAGATCAATGTGATAGATTGAAGCAGGGCTTGTGTGCAGCAACTCTAAACTTATAATTTCTGTATATAAAGAACATTTCGATTCTCTCTCAATGGTGGCCATTATAGCTTAAGGGTCACAGAAGTTTTTTTGTGAAAACAATGCCAAGGAGTGTTATTGTAACCTGGAAAACATTATGTTTTCTTCTGGATATGCATGGATTGTAGACAGTAAAGAAATAATCGTTTCTTTTTCCAATACACAGCTCTTTTAAAAAATAGAAAGCTATGAGGTTTTTCAATCATCTGAAGATCAGATTTTAAACAGCCTGCTGAGTTGTAATTTGATCTTAAAATATTTATCTCATTGACTTCAGCAGCAATCTTTGAAAAAATGTGTGTTCCTATGGTAAAGGCTCTATGTGAGCTTTTCAATGAACTGATTAAAAAAAAACCTGGATCAACCTGATTGCTGCCAGTCTCTGTGGGGAGGGGCAGTGTTAATTTTGATGGTAACTTTGACATCAATAGACACACACACACACACACACACACACACACACACACACACACACACACACACACACACACACACCATGATTCTGTCTGTACCTACATATGAGCACTGGCCAAAATATAGCTTGTCGGCGCAATCGCAAAATGTATAGTTTGCCTGGTGTGCCTAGGTTATAAGATGACCAGTTGCACCTCACAAAGCTAAATATGGGAGAGCGGCATAGTTAGCTAATTCTCCACAATCTGGGCTGTCATTTAAAAGCAACCTTGAGGACACAAATACAAAAATTGACCAATGTCAAGCATAATGAGATTAGAGAGAATTTCTAATTCTTTCCCTCTGCCTCTCCCAAATTGTTCTAAATAAGGCAAGTAATATTGTATTGAAAAATAGCTTGCAAAATAAACTACATAAATTCATAGTAATAAACAGAATGGAGGATAAGTAAAGATGAAGGTATATTAACAAGCAGAGAAATACAATGGTTCCTGAGCTGCTGGGACCACAGGAATATTATACCAAATGTGGTATCTGGGGGTGTTGAATGCATAATATAGGATGTAAGATAAGATAGTTGTCCTTGTGTTATAATAAACTGTTTTTGGAGAATTTGGGTGAAACTTTGCTCAGATTTAAATTTGGTAAGGTTCACGAGGGAAGATTTATATGGACTGTGGAAGGAATGGCCTGGAGCTAAAAATGGTCATAACTTGTCACTTGATTTCCTGTATTTGATGCAACACATCTTTATTGCTGGCGATTTCTTTGTTTCTTTCTGATGCCCTACAGTTGAATGGAGTATATAAATGAGGGGTAATGTTCTTACAAGGAAATATCCACAGCCCTGGCACTCTGCTACAGTAGGCTGACAGGAAATAACTGGAGCCTTTATAGTTTCAGAAAGGAGTGAGCTGAGGCTGTGAGGAGCCAGTGGCTTCATCATGCAATACTCTAACAGCTTCATTGGCGGTGCAAAGAGGCAGACTGGAGAGTGGGAATAGAACTGAAGTGGAACCAATCTCGGTTTCATTCCAGCAAATAATGAGCAGGAGATTGGAAGGATCACAAACTGGAGCAATTCAACACATAGCTGGCAGCAATTGTATTTTGGCAGTTAACATGTGCAGATCAGATCTGCATTGAGCTCTTCACTGTAATGATGTCCATCAGCAACAGAAATGATGCTATTCATTGTCAGTGTAAGGCTCAAATTGTGATTAAAACAAGATATAAAATATTATGTGTTTAACCTGCAGATTTGCAAATGGATGGTTGTTGGAAAAGTTAAAATTCATAATTGCTTCAAAATTCCTCCATATTTCAATGCAAAATCACCTAAGGTCCATTTTTTATTGGCTGACAAAATTTCCAACCACAAGAAGTTAATGCTTTCTGGTAAGAGGTTTGGGCTGAATATTTTCTTTTTTTTTAAAGACTCCCTCTCACCTGTTGTGGCTGCTGCACGTTTTGTTTTCAGATGATTTTGCTAAAGTCATATTACTTGCTTTTCATTTAAGATATTGTAGAGGCCAGATTAAATTATATTTTTATTTAATTTAATTGAAGCAATATTTTTTGACTGAGAGTGTGAGAGAAACATTCCGGGAATGCATGTTTTGAAGCAAAAGTTCTAAACTGAGTGCATTGCAACCGTGACCTATTGGTGACACGTCTTTTGAAGTTGGATTCGGAAACCATCAAGAGTAATGTCCACCTTTTCAGTTTGGTCTATTGTAGATTATGTTTTTGCTGTGAATAAGAACCAGATGGTGGTGGTTGACATATCGAGTGTTTGTCACTAATACCATTACTTTTGGAATGGATATATGGAAATTATAGGTTAAAGGTGAAGAGGAGTTCAACTGTTGCCCCAGAAACTCGTGTACCAGACATTTCATCTCTTGTGAGGACAAATTAACATTGAAGTGATTATTAGGAAATTAAAATGCGACATTTGAAACTTTTGTGTATTTTTAAACCTTTTAAAGCAAATCAACTATTTTGGTGTTGAGGGCTGGTAAATCCTTCTTGTGTTAGTTCTGTCAAGAGAAGGGTGTGTTAGTCACCATGTGCAGCATGTCTCAGTCAATCTGTGATAAATTAGTCTGAGTTGCTGCAAGAGAGTATAGCTACAAATCCCTGCATACAGAAGAGCATTGTGGCAAATCCCTGTGGGAAATGCAAATCATTGTAGAGTTCAGTGGGGCCAATCTTCCCAGGGAAATCCAATAGACTGGTGAGCAGGGATAATCCTCCCTTGAAGTCGATATCTCCATCCTCAATCTTTCTGGGCCGAGGTGACCATGTACTTCAGCCTTCATCAAACGTATACAATGCCTCTATTGGTGAAGTTGCAAAACTGTAAGTTAGAAATATTAAAATGAATGGTAAGCTCGCCCTTCTTGATGTCAGCTATTGTAGGGTGTTGGTTACAGTTTAGTAGGTCTGTAGAAGTCTTCATTGTCGTACATAGGTTAACTGTAAGTCTTTATTGACTCATAACTACTTACAAATATAAAGTCAAGGGTACAAGGTAGGAGCTTGTACTCCATACATGCTGGCACACATGTCTCTGTCCAACACTAGACTGACCCTGGGTGCGGGTCATGTGCTCTCTTAAGTCATTGTGTGCGCGTATTGTATTCTGTCCCACATTAACCCTATATGTGCCAGATCTTTAAGCTATATCTCCCCCCCAAGTGTTTATCCAATGTATTTAAAGTGATTATAGTTTACCTTATGTCTTACATTGTTACTACTGTCATACATTTACATTGTCATTACTACATTATCAGTACTCCATCTTCTCCCTTCCAGTCCTTGAATTCAAAGGTTCAGGTGGTCTGGAGGCCTTGTAACCCTTCCATATCTTGTTCGCACTACTATTGGAGAAGTGGTCAGCTTTATCGCTGCAGGTTCTTCCTGTAGTTTTGGAGATTGTTCTGGCATCTGGGTATGTTTTCATCCTTTTCTTCCATTCTTTTGGTCGGTTCAACTGTTGTGCTGATCGGTGATTGCTACCCAAACTCGTTTCTTGCAGGGTAGATGAACATTGTGCTCATCTCCTTGTCGTTTTTTTCACTTCTTCGGTTGTCATGTGGGTTGTGGCAATGTCTTCTGTGCCGGAGTATGAGCATTCCTGTGACTAGAATGAGGTTTAGTGGTACCCTCACCTCTGCATTTCACTGTCGGCAATAGATGGCTGCTACCAGGTTCCAGCACCTTTTGTGGCTTTGGCAAGCTGGCTGGGATTTGCAGCGTTTGTTCAGTGGTTGCAATGTTGACCCGTTGTACAGTCATCTGAGCCAGAGGTTGAGGCGTATTGGACTGCTGGTCGCTCTCTTTTACTTCCTTCACTGGATGGTCTGACCATTGAAGATTTTCCGGCAGCTGTAACGAGGACGGACAAACCTGCTCCACAAAGAGAGAAGGCCGTTCGGAGCTGTGCATTTCAGAGTTTTTGCCTTGCATAGTTTGCTGTAGTGTCCAATCCTGTTGCACTGAAAGCATTGGGCTGAAATTGCAGGACATTGATCTCGCCCATTGGGGGTGCTTTGTTCCGCAGCATTGGCATTGTCGCTCTGCTGGTTGGTTCAGGTATTGCTTTTCTTGGCCTGGAGTGTCCCTGTGTCTTTTGTTGCTTAGCTAGCTGAACTGTGGATTGGCCTCAGCACCACAGTTTATTTTCTCCCCTTAAAATTGTTCTCTGCTGCTCAGAGTTCTGATTGCCTTTTTCAGGGTTAGTGCTTCCTTTGCTTGCATGAGATCAGAGAATGCATCATCTGCTTCTACTCCTACCACTGATCTGTATTTGCAACCTTCTGCCATCCTGTACAGATCATTGAATGGGCTCTCCGGGTGTTGGACTCACTTGTTAAATTTAGCTCTTTCGAGTATTTTTTGCTTCTTAGATTAAAATATCATTGAAAGATTTTAGTACTACTTCAAATTTAGTAGATGATTCATTGATTTCCTGTCTTACGACAATATCGTCCACAATCAGGCCTACGAGTAAAGCAGTGTGTTAACCTGCTCTGCTTCTGACTTTTTGAACCTGAAGTGATGCTGTATCTTAGGAAACATTTCCTCCCAAGTCCCCAATTATGTGACTGATATGGGCCCTGGATTAGTTTGAATTGATTTGGAATTGTGGAATTCTTATCCATGGTTACATTTTTAAGTGTAGGTTCTGCTTTAAGAGCTTTCTGAATTTCAAAATGGTGTCGTCGTTCACTTGGAGACAAAGGGATTTCCCAAGCTTGGTGGTTTTGGCAGGCTCTGCAAGTTCCACAAGCTGCCACCTTGTAGGATATTGGTTACAGTTTGGTAGCTTTGAAGATGTCTTTGTAATCATACATTGATTAACTGTAAGTATTTATTGACTCTTAGAACTATTTACAAATATACAGTAAAGGGTAAAAGCTAGGAGCTGTCTTCATGCTTGCTGGTATGCATGGCTCTGCCCAACACTAGACTGACCCTGGCTGCAGGTCATCACTGTGTAGGCAGTACTGTATTCAGTCCCACATTAACCCTCTATGTGGCAGATCCTTATACCACATCAACAAATATATGACTGACAAACTTCAGTAAGAAAAGGAAAGGCTTTCATTTATGTAGTGCCTTTCACAAACTCAGTATGTCTAGAAGTGCTTTACAACCAACAGAGTACTTTTGTGGTGTAGTTATTGTGGTAATGTAGGAAACACCGAAGCCAAATTGGCAATCAAGTTCCCACAAACAGCATGATGTTAATGATTACATAAGCTGTTTTAGTGGCGCATGAATAATAAGTGACAAAATAGGTGATAGTTATTTGTTGATTCTTTCCTCAGGGCAATGCCTTGATCAATCAGAATCAAACTGTCTGGTTTAAATTTGAAACAATGATTGGCAGTTAACTGTCAGTCACCATCAACTGTGCATTCTCCATGGCAACACCTCTACTAATCAGAGTCCACTTGTCAACCAATCAGTTTTCTCTTTTCATACAGTATAATTTGTTGTTCCCTTTACATTTGCTATTCTTGTAAATTGCCCTGCTGAGTGCAAATGAAAAGCTTGACCCAAAAAAATGTATTTTTTCAGCAATACTTAGTGGTGTTGGTTGAAGGTTAAATAATAGTCAGGGCACCGGGGAGAACTCTCTTTGAAAGAGTGCTGTGAGATTTTGCATATGCATCTGAGTGGGTAGACGGGCCCTAGTTTTAGCATTTCATCCAAAGAACGCCTTTAATATGTTGGATGTGAGCCTTGATTTGATGTTCAAATTTCTAAAATGGCACTTGAACTCTCAACCCTTGTGATTCAAAGGCAAGAGTGCAATCCACTGAGCCATAGCTGACACTTCGTAGCCAAGCTTCACTTGTCACTATCCTATGTTTGCATACTTGCGCTTATAGTTATACTTAGTGGATAGTGATATAGTGATCGTGAAAGAGGATTTTTGCACTCACCCCGTACCTATGCCCAGTACCTGGGAGCAATTGTACTGTAATGCCAGCTGACCTCAGCTAACTGGGCATGTACTGACATTTTAACATGACACTTCTTGTATCGTATGGCACAGTTCTGCATTGGGCAGTAAATTTACAAATCAAACAATCAAGTAATATAATTAAAGGTTTGATATATTGTGATCTTGGCCAAATGATTGAATTAAGTATCCAACATGAGGAATATCCAGTGTCCTGAAGCATGTACAAGAGCATGTCTGTATTGTTTTGTCCAAAGACCACCTACTGCATGTAACCCTAGCATTTAGTTTGAGCTTTCTCATGAAAGACAGATGCTACTTTTAAATGTTGTATACAAGGATTAAAACTTCATGAAACCTTTCAGTTGTAAGGTTGTGATAAGCCACCTAACTGGAAAACAAATTTTTTTTAAAGAATCTAATTTGGAAATAAGAAAACTGCTGAGTTAAATTACCAGTTTGCACAATAGTATAACAGGAGTAAAATAATGGCAAGCTACTTAAATAAAGTTAATGCTGACAAGATGGATGCAACTCTTTCAACACATCTCTTAACACCCTGTTACTTTCCGCTAATGATTCTTGTAAACGCCAGAGCCCCACAGAAGCGTCTGGTTAACATGGAGCATTTTTAGAAATAGTGTAATTAAATTGACCATTGTTGAAATATTCTCTAATTTTTAAAATGCTTCATTCTAAAATGCATTTGCTATGTTAGAGTATTAATCTGCCCAAGTGTTGTATTACCACAGTGCCTGGTGTTTTGCTCACGGGTATTTAGGGAAAATTTGAGGAGAATAGCTGTGGTTGTATCTGCTTACTGACAAAGGTGTCCAATGTAGGGAGACCACAGAGGATGAGGGAGGGTGAAAAAGTACTCTCCTTATACGAGACATTTATAATACAGTGGTGTGAATATTTTGTGGTATGAAAATGTAGTCCATCTGAGTTATTTGTAATGCACTAGAATTTTGATTACAAATTGAAATTAGAAAATATAATTTGGATTTCCAGTCTCTGAGCTCTCTACATAAATCTTAATTTTGAAAAATGAAGATAGCCAATTTTCTCCAACATCCTCCCCATCAAGAAGACAATGGTACTGATTTTTGCAGGGGAACCTGGTATGACTGCAGGAAACTTCATTCTCTTTGTGATTGATGTAAAGGTCCTGTTCACGTCAGGCCTTGAAGTTACAAGATCTACCTACAGGATAGATGTCGTTGTGATCACATCATAGCAACTTACTGATGGCTCTTATTGCTCATAAAAGCCAGGACACCGAGTAGTAGAGCAAGTTAAAACACTGATTTCATTGCTGGCAGTAGAATTTAATTCAGCTAAATTGACAGGGTGAAAGTCTCCTTTTTCTGCAAGATGCATCATGATATGACTTTAGTTGAGCTTAATGGGTACACGTGCATAGCCCAAAACTGCTAATAATTCTGCACGGTTTGGCAACAGATTAACATTCTCATTCAGAGAAACCACAGATGACTAGAAATATAAGTGGTGTAGTATGATATCCTTTTCTGAATTTAGGTTTCGGCTATGTGAAGGAATTATGGAGCACTTTACCCTGTGTCCGACATATGCTATACCTCAACATTAATGCATGTTGGGCACATGTGGTTCGTAATATCCGCCTTGAGCACAAAAAAAAATCACAAAGATATATTAAAAATAGCACTGAACAGTTCAGAGCAGAGATTGGTCAGACTGGTTCATCGTTGGGTACCACGGTTGTAGAAGTGGCTTCCTACAGTCAGAACTCAATAGTGCAGCTTAATGTCGGAAAATCAGTATTGATTTGCATCTAACTCTAAGGAGCCCTGGAATCAAAGTTTACTGAGTCTCCGCAGTACATACAGTTTTTACTTATCAAGAAGCTGTGTGCCTTCTTCATAAATTTCACAATTAACTAAAGCCAAATGTGTTCTGCTAGCTTGCTGTATCTGAACTTCAAATAACTTGATCTGTGTAGTTTTTTTTAAAAAGTAAAGGTTTTTATTTCTTCCTATTATCTCGAAGAACAAATATACAAATTTGACTTTATTTTCAACTAAGGTATAAGTAGCCAATGCAAACGAAATTGTGATGTGTCTTCTGAATCTGATACTCTTGACGGCTGCATGTTGGCTTTTATTTTCAGTGCAGGTTCCAATTCATAAATTAGGATAACAGGGAGTGGGTCTGTTTTTGTAGTACAAGGTTACTGAAATTTCCTTTGATTTATATTTCTTTGAAATCTCACGCAGTTTGTGAGGAGGCTGCCTGTTGGAGTCAATTACGTTAGCTTCATTGATTTTTTTTTGGAAAGAGGGAGGAGCAGCAGAGGAAGGGATGGAAAGAGAGAAGTGGGGCTGAGTGGCTTTCAGGTCAGTTGCTTCAAGGCTGGCAACTTGCTCTTCGCTCACTGGGACACCTTATCCCTTACCAAAGCCTTGCTGCCTGGCTACACTTTATACTTCCTGCCCATCTAAATCATCACAGTGACAGTGTAGGAAATGGCAAGAGCAGTAAAGTGGAGACAGTTGTTGGGGAGTGGGGTTGAAATCGGATTTTGGTTGGAAGAAATGTTCCATATTTAGACTTGCAAAAAAAATTCTTTGTCTCTAGGTATCATTCTTTTCCTGGAAAATGTGGTGTTTATAATGGCTGGCTCTTTGAAGTGCCCAGTCATTTAAAATTGGAAGTAGATTCCAAACAACATAGTGAAGAGTATGTGGCATGCAGGAACGCAAGAAATTTAATGCTTTTGGAAACCAGAAGGTCAAGAGGTTTGTACCGAGGGATCTAATATTACAGGGAGTAAGAGCAAATATATCTCATCTTGTGAATAATTCCAGAAAAAAAATGGTTGTCTGCGTGTTTCTTAATACCCAGATGCACATTAAGAACAGAAGGGATTGCTTTATTTTTGTGCTGCAGTCAGAAGTGGAAGCGTGATAGTCAGACATTCTTAGGTGTTGGTTATGGCTTGTGGCTGTCTCGCTCCTTTACCTTGAGAATGTGGAAAATCCCACTCAGTGGAATGCATTTCCTGTGCACACTGAGCAGGCTGGGTCACTGGTTCTGTAGTGTTCACTAAGTATTTTTCCACACAGTGGAAGGAGCATTCCTTCCCCAACTGCAATTAAAGATCAAGGTTGTTATTTTTTGACCATCTTGGTGTCAAAGAAGTTTATTTTCCTTAAACATAGTTTTTTTTACATGTGAAAGTTTGTGCAGATAACTTTGAGTTAAAGCAACATACTGTAAGTGCATTATGAAAAAAAAATGCGTTATTTGTTTTAATGGGGCGAGGTGTAAGATGGGCAACCAATCCACCCTGTCAGTTTCTCTCCAGGTGGGTTAGGTAAAATTGACCCTTCCTGAGACTACAGCGGATGCAGTTCTCAGTTGGTAGAGTGTACTTGAAATGGTGCACTATAAAAAAAAAACTTTCCACAATGGCTCAAAAAGCTCCTCAAATGAATAAGCTAGTCATGCAGATCAAGATGTCCCCTGGTTTAACTTGCAGTCTGTGCCAAGTTAGCTCTGCAGCAGGATGGTGCTGGAGATGTTAGACCTGAATGTCCCTGGGTTAAGGAGGGGAAAACTGGTTAATGTTCCTCCTCCTCCTCCGGTTAGCCAACAATCCCTTCTGGATAGGTACCCATCAAACAAGTGTAGGATTTTGGGTTTAGCCATGATGCCCCCCGTCATGAATGAAGAGCTAGCTAATGCTTACTGTTGGGATTCTCAGATGAATTGCAAGATGCCCAGCACTAGTCGAACCACTCTCCTGCAATGAATGGACTCCTTTAGAAAGGAAGGGAAAAAAATCGGTGAGGAGAAAAATAATAAGCAGGAAATAGTCAGATATATTGGCAGTTTGTGTGTTGTGTCCCATTTTAGCAAAACACCTGGAGTTCCTTGAACATAAGCCGTTCTTCAGTGACGAGGAAATGATAAACAGTTACAAGATCAGAACAGCTACATTTTCTTATGAGAGATTAAATAGTTGTGTAGTACAATAAATAAAGTGCACCATATATAATATGTTTTAATGAATACTATTAAGGTAACAGAACTGCTTCATGGAGAGGAGGAGAGAGGACAGTCATAACACTGGAGATCATGTATAGTACCTTGGATCTACAGCAGTCTAACCTATTGGAATATTTAAAGTTTGCTTTTAAAATGTTTTAAAATAAGTAATAAGGAATGCAGTTAGTCACATCTAAGTTCCTAATTAGCAACATGTGGTTAGTAGCTCATTGACCACCATTGTCCTAGGTTGTAATTGGTGGTGGGTGTAAGGAGTAATTTGTTGACAGTCAAAGGCTGCTCTTATAGTTGGCAGGTTGCTTCTTTTCAAACCAAAAGCATATCATGTAGCATGTGATTAATGTGGTTAACTTTTAAAATATTTAAATATAAGAGTAACTAAAATTGATAGAAATGTAATTGTTTTATATTGGAGGTAAATCAACACACTGCAGCAGTCCACAAGTAAATGTCCAGTTTTGAGTGATTTGAAGTGAGGGAGCAGATCCAAGATATTGAGGGGCTGAGTTATCAGTACAAGTGTTAGTAGAATTTGTCCAGTGGAATCAGAGGGCTGAGGAGGAGAGTTGACCATAAGCCTGCAGAGGTTCAACCTTGGTAACAGCCGTAAGACAGTAAGGAATGGACAGGATTGAAAGCTGGAGCTTGAAGATCCAACCCAGCTCAATGCGGTGAATGAAGGTATCGGAGTTCTGAGGGTCAAGGGGAGCAGAGGCAGTAACCATGGGAAGCAAGTGTGTCCCATCAAAGCAAAGAGCATTCGGCAGCATCCAGAGCAGGATTGGAGCTAGGCCAGGACAGAGTGGAAAGTCTCGTGCAGGAACAGAAACAAAGCCTGGCTGCGTCAGAAGGTCATGGACTCAGCATGTTATCTCATCTGGCACTTCAGTGTGTTCCTAAGATGATGCAGCACTATAGATGGGGCTACGTTTTAGATGAAACATTAAGCCTAGGTCCTGTTTGCCTACTCAAGTAAATGTATGTAGGCGTGGGAGAGCAGCTTGAGGAAAGTAACCATGATTGTTTCAGCAAAAATGGGAAATCTACTCCAATGGAATTGTTTGTTATTAGTTGGGCTTGCTTTCCTTTGATAGCCCAGAGTGATTATACTGATTGTCTAATTGACCAGGATGACAGTTCCCCTCTCCATGTCATGGTGTGGGTTTCCAAGATACTGAAATATAGTGTTTTCACTCGTGTTACACTCTAACAGGATAATCAACAAACAGAAACTGAGGAAGTAGAGCACATATAACAATCAAATAAACACACGTGCGCTTTGCTTTCTCTCTCCACATTAACAGACAAATGTACAAAAAGGTCCTGTGTAGAAACAGTGCATGGGAATGTGTGTATTGAGATAAAAGTCCAACAATGGTGTCCATCACTCATTTTATAATTTAATAGTCAGGAATGCAGTTAGTCACATCTAAGTTCCCAATTAGCAACAAGTGGTTAGTAGCTCATTGACCACCATTGTCCTAGGTTGTAATTGGTGGTGGGTGTAAGGAGTGATTTGTTGACAATCAAAGGCTGCTATTGTAGTTGGCAGGTTGCTTCTTTTCAAACCAAAAGCTACACACATCATGTAGCATGCGACTAATGTGGTTAACTTTTAAAATCTCTAAATATAAGAGTAACTAAAATTGATAGAAATGTAATTGCATAACCTAAAGCATATAACAACGTAATCTTTTTTCCTGTCATAACTATGCATCTTGTATTCTGTTTAGTTGGTTGCTTTGATGTGGATTCTTGTTAAGTACTCCTTCGCACTGCTGTCTTTACTCAGCATTCTTTCTGCACCTGTGGAGGCTGCTAACTCGCTCCGGGGGATGAGCAGTTTTTTGTCTGTGCCTCTGCAATCTGTGTGTCTCGTTTCTTGTTGCTGTGGGCTGGGTCTGTGAGAATTGGTTCACTTTTCAAGCTTCTTGTCTCATTTATTTGCTGATCAGTCTACGCCATTTTTCCAGATTTCAAACATGCCTGCAGGATTTTGGATCGCTTTTCCTGTAATGTCGCTTGCTAGCTATCCTTACTTTTCTAATCCAAATTTATCACTTTCACCGGCACAAATTTATCTGCTGCCTGGGATCAAAACCTTCATTTGTCCACCTAGCAACAGGCAAAAACCTCTTGGTACAAATTGACATATTTATGCATGGCTGTGGCACGGTGTATGTTGTTCAACTTGCTATGTAACACAGAGGCAATGATGAAGACTGCTGTACATAAAATCTGTTGGCACTTAAGAATGCAAGGATTCCTTTGGCTGTGAAATTGCGCGCATTGTTTTTGGATTCCAACCAAGGTTACCCTATGATGGTGGTCCGAATATAACTGGAAATGGTTGTGGGGGAATTAGAGATTCATGGTTGAATACTGCATCTATCTATTTATAATATATTACATTTCTTACATCTGCATCCACTTTGTGTACAACACTTATTTCCTCTTGTCACTTTTTGGTGTCAACTTCCTCCGTTATAAATTTCAATGCATACCTTTTTAATAAAACTATGTCAACTTGTCGTGCTGGAATTCTGCCCACCACCTCCTCCTCCACCACCACCACCACCACCACCCACCCACCTACCCCCAGCTCCAAACTTGATAGAGTTGTCATACCTGAGTTTTGCATCTCCAAGCTCCCCAGTTTGTACTGCAGAGGAATTTCTATGTTCTGGTCAACTCTGGCCACTTCCCAAATGGCTATAACTTTTACTATTTAATGATAAATTAAATCAAATTGAAATATTACGTAAAAGTAAGGACATAATGGTTGATTTTAAAATGTAGACTGGATTATGTCAATGTGCCTTGGTCCAATTAAACCACAGCCTCTAACTCTGCTTGACCTGAAGATTGCATTTGGTTTTGACTTCCTGTGTGCAACACTATGGAAGGTGAACTAGACATATTAAAAAGAAATTGTCCCCATGTTCCTTCTGAGAGATTTGATTGCCCTTTGTTGGCCAATCACTGTATTATTGGGCTGTGGAGGTCTTTTCTGATACTTCAGTAATAACCGTTGAGGTCTTAGTTTCTCCTGTTTGCTCTTAATAGTTTGGCTTTTGTGGTTCAGACTATTCTCATATTTGTTTCTTGCTTCCTCTATATTTTCACTGACCCTGGTAAATAGGGAAATTTGAGTGTGGCTAAGGAATGAAGAGAAAACCTCTTTAGTTGCAGATACTAGTTTTATCCCATGCATTCAATTGATTCTCCTCTTTCCCTTAAGATGAAGCTAGAATAACACTATATTAGACTTTGACTTTTGCTTTAACCACTATATACATTTTTTGAGTAATAAAAGATTAGGAGAACATTAGCATTAACAGAGCATATCGTAATATAGTAGTAAGCTTAGCTGGTTGATATCTAGCAAAATTAGTAAATAGTTTGCCACTCAGTGCTAAAGTATGATATAGGCACTTTCCTTACATAATGTACAGAAGTTATCTGGTCTAACTATTTTTCTTCAAAGGCTATGACCATCCTCCAATTTGAATCAGCCAGCCTGCAAAATACTTATAGAAAATGACAGAAAAACAAAGTTATATAACCATTGAATGCCAAAACAAGCTGTCAATCAAGCCTAATTTGAACCAACCCCAAAAAGTGCTTCATTTCTGTCACCATAATCGCATGATAATCCTTGAATCATGTGAAAGGTTAACAGCATTCTGACCTGCTGTTGGATTAGATTTGCCAAATATACCATTTATTTTCCAATGCTTAATTTAAAAAAAAAATATAACTTAGTCCATTCAGTGACCTAGGTGTCCTTGGCTACACCTACCAGATCTTACTGCTGCTTTGGATAATGAAGTTGTTCCAACTCCCAAGGTGTCCCTTTTTGAGCGGTGTCATCTTTGGAAGACATTAGGAAGAATATCCAAGGTGGTATTGGTGTAGTTAGATGATGTGGACCAGTTGGCCTATTCCTGCCCTCTACATTCTAAGTAACTCTATAGATGAATTTGCAAAGTCTAATTGATGCATACATTGAATGAATGTCTATTTATCATTTGGCCATGCGAAGGTGTGGTTAATGCAGTTTCTTTTATCTGGCTGGGATTCAAAAGGGCAGATCTTCAACTAGCCCCTGACAATAGCTAAAATAAGTATATTTTTTTTTTCATGAACTTTGTTAGAAATATGCCATTTTGAAAATTCATTTTTGAAATATTTGGGATCATACATGTTCTTTTGAAATATCATTATCCAAAGTAGCAGGTGTCACAATATAGGCTTTTTACATGAAATCTTGTTTTGGTCCATAAACATCAAAACTTTGAATGGATGCCTGTCTAATCACTATCAACACAGTGAGACTTTGTTTACATTTAGTTTCTTATCAGCAAGTTAACTTAATCCTGCATGAAAGTTTTGTGAATATGGATTCAGATCACAAGCTTGCCATTTTCTCTGGAATCCTTCAATAAACAACACATGTCTAATACTAGTGATTTAGCATTCGAGACACAACAGCACTACTTGTTGTTTGAGTGACAGCCATCTGGGTTTGAGGTCTTGTGAATGTGCTGAATTCCACAGCCAGCTGGCCTTAGCTGTTGACATTCCTGGTCACTGTTCAAAATGTGCATTTTGGGTATACTTGAGGTCCTATAATAATTAACTTTATGTTTCATAGGAAGGGAGTTAATTTTGTCAATATGTTTCCATGGACAAGTCCATTCAGCCACAAAGAGTGAAATATAATGTTGTGCCCTTAAAATACTTAGTAATATATAGTAACTGGATCCCCTCAAAGTTTGTGTGTTTTTGTTGAGGGGGTGGTGGTGAGTACCTTTTTTTAGAAGTTTTAGAACTCCTCCCCACTGACTATGGTAGTGGATATGTTTTGTGCTTTTGCAGTAAAGAGTAGCATTGTAAGATATTTCTGATTCATTTCAAATTGGGTTCCATGAATAAGCAACAGAAAAAGGAAGAGAATTTTCTTTTCCAAACCTGGAAGCCACTGGAAGTCTGAATTCTGAAGTAGTGGTTGACCATGTTTAGACTGGAAAGGAACAGCATCCGTTTTTCACCGATCACCGTTTCAGCTTCTTTTGTTTTAAAAAGGACTCTGCTCAGTGATCTTTCTGGACTCAGACACTATCGGAAGCCGGACTGTCAGCAATTAGACCACTGCAGCTAAATGTAAATAACATCAAATAAAAATTATTTCAGCTAATTAATAACAGAAATTTGAAACCGAGCCATGGGATTTTTTTTTTTATTTGCTGCAGATTCAGTTTCAGCCAAGCAAGAGGATATTGGAAATTCAGGCAATTGCTTTTAACCCCTTGGGTGCTGAATTTCATTACCAAAACTATATTTTGAAATTGTTTTGGTTTGTACTAATGTACCAAACTTAACAGAAACATTTCAATTCTGTTTTTCTTTCAATTCAGAAACCTACAGATATACGCCTATTTACATACATATTTATTGTGTTTGTGTCGAGTATTCGCCCAAGTCAGAGGGTCCCTGCCAGCCAAGTTTACCTCACGAACTCCACTTGAGCAGTGTTCTTGGAGACCTTACCAGTCTGGTAGGATTTGGCTGTAGAGCCCAGTCATGTAGGGTCTCAAGTGAGCATACCAGTCATTACACTTGTCATTGCATGTGTCTTTCCATCCATTGGATGCTGATCTAGGAGAACTGAACAAGGTAAATAGCTGTGGCTATCAGATAGCAGGATGTGGATTTTCTCCTGTAATTTCTCCACTAGCAGTTGCCTGAGTGCAAGACAAGTACCTGTTATAGTTTCTCAGTATGGTGACCAGGCCTTTTGAATTTTCTCAAAGCCTCTTCCTAATAGAATTTCCAATATTAGTAGTGCTCTGGTGGAGTAGTAGTAAGCAGAGGCACTTTACTTTGTGAAGGGAAGGTTGAAGTCCTCCCTGGGTGCTTGCTTTTCTTATAAGTTTCCCTGCAAGGAATTGCCTTACTTTGCATGGCACATATCCACTGTGATTGGATTGAGATTACATGTTTCCATTTCTTCTCTTCGCTCCTTTAGCTGCAGTTCCTACATTAAGCAGCCTGAAACCACAAAGCTTTGTTTTTTAAAAAACAGTTTTGGTTACCAAATTGAAGCCCTAATTTCACAGTCACTGCCAGAACTTTGAAAGCTTGAACATTCGTATCTACCACTAGCAGTGTTAGAGGCAAGCACTATAGCCTTTTCTGAACAAGAAAATTATTTGGCTATTTGTAACTTGGTAACATTGAGAATTTGTTTAGCAAGGAATATTGCCAGTATTGTATGCTTAAGTGCACCAATTCTCCATTGAGACATAATTCCAACAAGTGCTTTCTTTGTATCTATAAAACACCATTATCAGATCAACTTTGTACAGGATAAGAAGGAAAAATATTGTTCTCAGATTTTTTGAAGCACTGTTTTTGCAGTAGAAAACCTGCTTAATTGTACAATACATAATATTATGATGCCTTTCAATTTTAAGTAAGTTTTGCCTTGCAAAAAGTTACCTTTTGCATCACTGGGTCAATTGTAATAATCACTTGAGTTGCTTAAACTATAGTCTCTGATCTATCTGTCTGAAATGTCATTCTCTCTGTAGTCAATGCCTTTTTTAAGTTTATCATGGACAGTTGAGTTTCAAACACCACATTATTAGCAGACATCAACTTTGATAGGTACAGGTTGAAGCTGCAATATATAATGTATGAACACATAAATTAGGGGTAGGCCTCTCGGCCCCTTGAGCCTGCTCTGCCATTCAATAAGATCATGGCTGATCTGGTTGTAACCTCAACTCCACGTTCCTGCCGACCCCCAATAATCTTTCACCCCCTTGCTTACCAAGAATCTATCTACCTCTGCTTTAAAAAGTATTCAAAGAGTCTTCTCACACCACCTTTTGAGGAAGAGAGCACCAAAGACTACAAAGATTGAGGATCCCTGAAATGCTTTCTTCAAAACGTGATGGTCCATGAAATTTTAAGGAAGTGAACAACTAAGTTCCCTGTTAATAATGCTCAGTCTTTACTGGATGTGGATAATGCAGGATGCTGATTGTTTAGAATATACTACTGGGTGCACAATTGCCAGGAACAGATAGTTGGTTCTAATAATTTTGAAAAAGGAAACTTTAATTATTTGGTCTTGAATTTGGAACAATAACACCAGTGGATTCTTGATGCAGACTCAACATCTCAAATGTTTAGATCTTTTGCTATTTTCTATTATTATTTTACTGACCAAGCTCTGTTTAAGTGCATGATGAATGATTGTTAAAGCAGAGTTGGAGGAAATGCCATTGGCTCTTTTCACTTCTGGCTTGCCCCCATCTCTGTTCAATAACTGTGTCCTCAACTTTTACCATTCTTCTTGTACAGGCCTTGGAAGAAGCACAAAAAGCCATTCAGCAGCTATTTGCCAAGATTAAAGACATTAAGGACAAAGCAGAGAAATCAGAACAGATGGTATGTCTGGTGCTGAAGAGATTGTTTTGGTGTTTTAAGAATGAAATGCTCCATTAGTAGAACTAGAGTCAAATGTGAGAAACATATTTTAAGAACAGGGGAATTCAAAAAGAAGATAATGGTGTATTTTTAAGATGGCCATCAGAAAAATCGATTTGGGGACGGTTTTTTTTAAGGTATGGAAAGAAGTCACAAGGCAAAGAGGCTTGGGAAGGGAGTTCCCGAAGATGGGGTCAAGATGTCAGAATTTGAGGAGTGCCACAAGAGGGGAATGCGCAGCAGCCCAAAGTCAGAGCACCATAAGATGTGAGGCAGAGGAGGTTGCAAATGTAGTAGGTGGGTTTGGGTGCCACATAAAGCAATGGAAGGACTTGCATAGAATTTGGCACAATTGGAGCCAGTATAGGCCAGCAAGACCAGAGCTGATGAGTAAGTGAGAAATAGTGCAGGGCAGGATTTAGGCAGAAGGGCTTTGGACATATTAGACTTCGTATACTGAGATAAAAACAAAAAAACTGCGGATGCTGGAAATCCAAAACAAAAACAGAATTACCTGGAAAAACTCAGCAGGTCTGGCAGCATCGGCGGAGAAGAAAAGAGTTGACGTTTCGAGTCCTCATGACCCTTCGACAGAACTTGAGTTCGAGTCCAAGAAAGAGTTGAAATATAAGCACTAATTTGTATACTGAAAAGTTCAGGAGGAAGGTGAAAAGAGTATTGAAGAAACTGAGCTTTTGAAGTAAAGATAGCTCTTGAAAAGAATACTTAATACAGCTTATTTTAAATATGTAAGTGAATATCGCAGCACTAATCTGCATTTGTATTTTTGTTATGAACTTTGTAATGTTAAGAATTTTGATTGCAATTGATAATGTTGCACAGCCTTAATGTGATTTGGCCCATATTGGCTCAAAAGAAATGGTGCACTTTTAGAAAACAGTTTGGCTGGGGATGACCTTTTGAAACTCTCTTCTTTAGGTCAAGGAAATCACACGTGATATTAAACAACTTGATCATGCAAAACGCCACCTCACTACCTCCATCACCACACTCAATCACCTGCATATGCTCGCAGGCGGCGTCGACTCATTGGAGTAAGTAGTCGTCAGAAGCAGAGCTGTGTTATGGTTTGGGGTGCAGAGGTGTTTTAAGTGTGCTGTCATGTCAGCAGGTATAAGACAAATAATTGATTCTGAAAATGGGACTGATTTACTAAGGTTGTCATCTTGGAAACAGATAAAATGCCGTTAACTAATACTGGGTGTAAATCAGTTTTAGAAAATAGAGGGAAAATTGAGCTAATGGAAACTAGATTCCATTTTACCTCAGTAAACAAGACTATAGCATGTGAAGCCATTGCCTGTGTGAGGAAGTTGAGTGGGTCTTTTACATATGTATATGTGTAATAATTAATGATTTTTTCAAATATTCCTGGAGAGTATATCATAAAGAATGTAGAATACAATTTCTGCCCCCTACCCTTTCCCAAAGATGTTGATTCCTGTTAGGTTATTGTTCCATTGGATTTTGCAGTCCTCCTCTACATGACCCATGTAGGAGCTGAAGGGTGGTAAGACATTCAGCCTTATAGGTCCAATAGTGAAGCCCAACTCTATCCCAGAGGACATCCATATGTTGCACTTTTTCTCAGCCAGAGTTCTGGATTATCATGTCCTTTTCTTGCTAAGGGCACTGAGGCCAATTTGCAGTTCCCCAAATTTTTCCCTGGCTACAGTCATGTGGAATCATGTGGTTTGTATAGTCTAGTACTACATCGCGCATTGCCTTCACTTAGTAGAGAGATGGGTAGAGCGGAATGTAACTCCTTAATGGGCAGCTTTACCTTGACAGGGCTTTATATGAATATCTGCATGATCACTGTACTCCAAGTGTTAATATTGCCATTTTGCACCTTAAATAGGAACATTTTACTCAAATTATATTAGAGCACAAATATTTAGAGCTATATAAATTCTTAATTGAACAACATCATAGATGCTTGTTAGTAAGCTTCTTCATAATGGGTTACAAGATAGGGAATAGATAACTAAATGAAAGTCTTGTATTTATATAGCACTCTTCACAGCCATTGGGTGCCTCAAAGTGTTTTACAACCAATGAAGTACTTTTTTGAAGTATAGTAATTGCCGTTAATGTAGGAAACGTGGCAGCTAATTTCCCCTTGCAAGCTCCCACAAACAGTTGTTTTGACCACAGCCAATCTTAGTTGTTGCACAAACCAAATCCCAGAGGGAAACTTGGCTTACGGACCTTACCCTTTTTTTTGTATTCTGAAAATGAGAAGACTTACTGATCTCGGCAGTAAGAAGTCCAATAACACTTTTGGGATTTAAAAAATTAAACGTAAAAGTTTTATTAACTTAGGCACACAAGATTACGGTTACATAGTTAATCTTAGTCTTACAACACATTCTCCCAAAATGACCCTCTACTTGGTCAGATCCACAAGTAAGCACCTTCCAGGCAAGATTCCCTTATAGATGTTTAAATATAAAAAAAAATCCCAATAATATTACCCAAGGCAAACTGCTGTAGCTTTAATAAAGGAATACCACATGACCTGTAACACTCTTCCACTCTGTTGTGGGAAACCAAACTTCAGAATAAAACTGCTTTTTGCAGCCCAAGACTTTTCTGGCTTGACTGGATGGTTGATTCAAACTACATCCTCTCCCAGCCACAGCTCTAGCTATAGCTCCAGCTGTTGCATCTCACAGCTCCAGCTCAACAGCCCAACACTAAAATACCTTTTCTTCCCTTTCATCTCAGGTTCCATTGTTCTTACACCTCTTTGAAATTCAAACCCTTTCAGATATAAGATCTTTCATGTCTCTATCTTGTCTTTGCTTTCAGGTCAATAAAATATAATACCCCCACTACTGTTTACCTATGGAACTCCTGCAAGGTGCAGACATGTTCCTTGGTACCTCTGACTTCCTTTGATATTCAAACAAGCTCTCAACTTATCTAAAAATGCAAATGTTAGATCTAACCTTTTACTTGTACATCAAACCTAACACTTCTATCCTTTTCATGTTTTGCCCCCCCCGACAACCTGTCTCCTATTAATCTCTGCCCAGATTAATTAAATCTGTATCTCACACACACACACACACACACACACACACACACACACACACAAACACGCTCCCCAAAAATATAAGGAAAAAATCAATTTCTCATACAGTAATGTGGTAATGACCAGATAAACCTTTTTGTGTTGTTGATTGAGGGATAACTATTGACCAGGACACCGGGGATAATTCCCCTGCTCTTTATAATCGTGCCAAGGGATATTTTACATCCACCCAAGCAGGCAAATGGGGCCATGGTTTAATATCTCATCTGAAAGGCAGCACCTTTGACAGTGCAATACTCCCTAAGTACTGCATTCAGTGCAATACTCCCTAAGTACTGCATTAGAGTGTCGATCTTGATTTTTGTGCCTGATCCCTGGGGTGGGACTTGAAATCAGAATCTTGTAATTCAGTTACCATTTGAGCCACAACTGGCATGTTGAATTAGCTTTAAGCAATGCTGCACTCTTTTGAAATAATTGCATAATACAAATCTATTAATCCATTGTTCTTTTAGAAATGCAGCATGATTTGTTTAAGGAAAACATTTTGTTAGGAGCAAAGGAACTGAAGTAGGTCATTTAGACCCTCAAGCCTGTTCCGCTATTCAATGAGATTCTGGTTGATCTTTGACGTAACTTCATAAACCTGCCTTTGTCCCATATCCGTTAATACGTTTGGTTAACAAAAATCTAAAAATCTCAGTTTTAAAAGTAACAATTTATCTAGCATCTAGGATACTTTCATTTTTGTTATAGCACAGTTATCCTGACAACAGACCAAAAAGAAACCAGTATACATATATATTGTGGTGCATGGGTGCATTGCAATATTGTGAAATCCTAATCGCTAACACCATATTCTCAGATTGTTATGATAGAATATCATTGGAATCCAATGTTTGGATCACATTTATGGTATTCATAAATTGGGAAAAAAGTAGTGTTATTGGCTTTGAATGCATATTTTATTTCTGCAGGGCTATGACTCGCCGCAGACAGTATGGAGAAGTGGCTAACCTCATGCAAGGAGTCGTAAACGTGTTGGAGCATTTTCAAAAGTATATGGGTATTCCACAGATCCGCCAGCTCTCTGAAAGGTAAAGCATCAAAGTTTCTGTTCAACTTGTGGTCACTTCTAAATTGGTTTCCTTGTAGAAGCAACACAGATCTGGATCTGTTTAAAAAGATTAGCAACCTTTTTTGTCCGAATTCACATGCAATATTTTTGGTTTTTATGCACGTGCAATTTGTCTAACCCCTGTTGGTGTATTTCTGTTAAGGTGGTTTGTTGGAATTGGTAACATCTTTGTATCCCCTTGCTCCTGTTCCAAGTGGGAGTGAGCAAACTTACCTCAACACCTCACCTCGCAACTGTTTCCGGGTTGGTTTCGGGGGATAGCTGCCATTCAGCCTTGCTTGTCTATGTAGCTTTGCATGGAATTGGCAGAACTCTTGCAGATACATGGTACAAGCTCAATAATAGAGAAGACAATGGTCTAGCTCTTCATGCCCTTGTTCTGTTGATGAATGGAGAGTTGACAACACAGACAGATTGTTATCAGTGGTGGACAGAGTTAAGGTAAAATACTTTGTGTATGTGGCACAAAGCAATGGTATGGAAAAGGTGATGCTGGAATGAATGGTAAAGAGAAAATGTAGTGTAGGCAGGCAGAAGACCAGATGGAGTGATAACATTATGGAACCAAGAGGCTTGAGTTTCACAAAGATTCTGAGAGCGATTCAGGATTGATGCAGCTGGAGGAGGAGGGTGCATGTTGCTACAGTAATGCTGCCTCGAGTTAACTGCACCACCCCACATGTAAAATGATTGTTCCATGTATGTCCCACAATGACAGAATTTAATTGATGCTTTTGGTTTTCAAAGTGTCACCAGTTCAACTTCCCCCTACAACCCAGGAGCTAGCCAGGATATTCTTTCTTGAATTAATTTGGCCTAGATGCACTTTCACTTGAGTCTAATGTTGCATGTATACAGCTTAATATGCATGTATGCAGTTTAACATGGTAGCTAATCAGTTTTAAAATAGGTTTCAAACCATGGTCCCATGAATGTCTTTTGAGTCCACAATCCAACAAGTTCATAGCATCAGGCATAATAGGCAAAGGAGGCAAGACAAAAATTAGTTACTGGTGTCGGCCATTCGGCCCCTTGAGCCTGCTCCACCATTTGGTAAGATTATGGCTGAACTGATTGTGTCTCAACTCCACTTTCCTGTGTGCCACTCCGATAACCTTTGACTTCCTTTTCAATCAAAATTCTATCTAACTCAACCTTTAATATATTCAATGACTCAGACTCCATTCCTCTCTGGGGAAGGGAATTCCACACACTAACGACCCTCTGAGGGGAAAAAAAAATTTTCCTCATCTCACTTTTAAATAGGAGACCCCTAATTTTTAAACTGTGTTCCTTAGTTCTAGACATCCCCACAAGGGGAAACATCCTCTCAGCATCCACCCTGTCAAGTGTCCTTAGGATCTTTTATATGTTTTAATAAAATTGCCTCTCATTCTTCTAAACTTCCGCAGCTATAGGCCCAGCCTGCTCAACCTTCCACTGTGAATGGTGGGAGTAAGATACTTCTACATGGGGAAGGAGAGTAAACCTGGACAACTCATCTGTAGTTTCCAGTGACTGGATGTACAACAGCGTGCAGAGGCCTGGCCACAAGTTGCCTCCCACGCTCTTGGCAAAGAAATGGTGCAAGGAATTTAAAAGCAGAAAAGAAAAGGCTATTGATGATGACTAACCTAAAATGAGTTTGAAACCTACTCCCTTGTCTAGTTCCAAGATAAATAATATAAAATCTTTGGTTTTACATATATTTGTTGTCACAAAAAAGGATCTGAAATAATACTCATGAATCTTTTGAAATTTGTTCTATTTTTGTGCTATCAGTACATGACTTCCCACATGCTGTTTGAATTCTGATATTTTCCCCATCTGGCTCAGATGCTTCAATATGTGCCTAGTGATAACAGTAAACCTTAAACACCAGGGCTGTTGTAGAAGATAAGGATTTTTTTCCCTTTAATGTTAGGTTCAGAATAGAGTGATGTTCGTTTTGAACATTTACTGGAAGAAGAATGAAAGGAGATTAATATATTTAGCACTTTATCACATCTCAGGAAGTTTCTTCATGTACAGTGAATTACTGTAAAGTGCAGCCCCTGTAGGCAAGCATGACAGTCATCTTGTGCACAGCAATGTCCTACAACGGCAGTGAGATGTTTTCTTTGTCTGTGCCTGTTGAGAGGGACAAATGTTGGCTGAAGAGATCATTAGTACTAGCTGCCCTTCTTCAAATGGAATCTTTAATGTCCACATGAGTGGACAGATGGGGCTTTGGTTTCACATCTATTTCAGAGGATAGCCCCTCCAGTGATGCAGGACTGTATGTATGTTCATATGTTCCATACTCCTACACTGAAATATCAAATTAGATTATGTGCTTAAATTCTGGTGGAGCCCCTAATCTACTAACTTAAAGCTGAGAGTGCTATTAACTGAGCCAAACTAATAGAGGTTAAGGCAAGTTACCTATTTGAAGACAGCATGTTCAGATGGAGATTAAATTTTTAATTTATTGAAAGTATTCTGTATTTCATATTGGCATACTACTTTGAAATTGAGATGTTGAATTTTTTATTGTATTGACTAAAGAGCAAGGGAGTAAAACACACATGATCAACCCTCAAATATTACAAGAGGCCTTGGGCACCTAATTGAGAGAGAAAAGGTAACCAAAAAAAAAATAAATAAATGATCAGAATATGGAGTCAAACATATTTAGGTGTGGATAATGAGGACCAGCACTTGACACTCCAGCACATTAATAAAGCAATGCAGCATTATTGAAAGTGCTGTCTTTCAGGTGTGACACTAAATCAAGGCCCTGTCTGCCTGTTGAGGTGGATGTTTAAAAGTCCCTTAACACTGTTGAAGAATAACATCGGGTTCTATGAGTGTGCTGGTCAACATTTTGTCCTCAGCCAACAACATCAACCTTCATCCCATTGCTGTTTACTCTGTGCAAGGCTACCACAATATTTCTCAATATTAACAGTTACTGCAAAATGTGTAGTAGTTTGAGATGTTTCTCTCAGACATGATAAAGTGAGATATATAAATGTACTTACTCCATTGCTTTGTGACTTGAAAATGTTTTAACAACTTCATTACTTCACTAGTCCCAGATGCCAGTGCCCAACTGCCATTGGTAAATGGTTCAGATTTGTTCCTGCTCCACCTTTTTCCCCATGCCAGTTTCTTGGCAATTCTCTGTTTGTTAATGTAGTTCTCCCTCTCCTGTCTCTCCACATGTGTGTTGCCTCATCTGCTGTTCAAGAAGATTCTTTA
Organism: Carcharodon carcharias; assembly: GCF_017639515.1. Lineage (NCBI taxonomy): Eukaryota > Metazoa > Chordata > Chondrichthyes > Lamniformes > Lamnidae > Carcharodon > Carcharodon carcharias. Next base: position 156,998,030 of record NC_054476.1, on the reverse strand, counting down.
ATTATTTTATGGATCTGGATATTGTCAAGGTTTGAGCTTCAAAGGAATCCTGTGTAATAGTCATGTAAAAACTCACAACAAGAGTGAGGCAATGGCACTTTACAGAGATCAAGGGCTGGAATGTTTGTCTTGGCAACCACTGCAATGTGATGGGTGTCATTTCTCTTACTTTTTTTTTAAAAAGTCACTTGGATTTCAATTTTACCACAGATATGTTAAATATTTTTGAACTTCTTACTGTAGATCTTTGTCTGAACAGCTGACCTTTTCAGTAGACCTCTGGTTCTGCAGTTATGTTGGTCAAATGTTTCACCTTTCATCAGCTGTAATGTTTAACTCTGTGCAGGTAAACGGATTGCCTCCATGTAATAAATACACTTGGGTTGTAAAACTGTTAATGTAGAATGTATTTAGGATTTCATGATTCCTTCTGCACAGAGGAGATACTCCAATTGTTCCTCACTAGTTCCTCCTTTATTCGTGTTCCCCACTTCCTCAAAATCTCCCCTTCACTTTCTTGCTCTTTTCCCTCCTGGTACTACCTCCTGCTGTACTTTATCCTCTGTTTTCTAATATATGTAGAACTTGGGATGGCTCTGGCTCTGTCCTGCGTTCACTCGGTGAATTTTACAGACTGCCTATGTTTGTAGATCTAACCCACTGCACGACTAAGCTGGCATAGTTTTTACTGACTTAATTTAGATGCATGAAATTGTGGAGTACTGTTTTGAAAATGCCAGAATGAGCAGGGTGTAAATCTTGTTTTTGTTTTCAAACTCTCCATGGCCTCACCTCACCTTAACGATTGCCCTTGTGCCTTGCGCCTCCTTACAGACCCTCACTCAAAGTTTGGACTTCTTAATGCCAATGCTTCACTGTTGTTGGCTGCTTGTTCAGCCCATACACTTTGCTGTCTGGAATTCACTGCTGGGTTTTTGCCTGGCCTATGGACAAAAAACCTTCTCAAAACAGTAGTTTCTGTTCTGCACCCTAACCACTCCATTTTTTCACCTTTCCCCATATTTATTGCCCACCCTGTGCCGCTTCAGTTTGTTGTAAAGTGCTCTGTGTTGTTGCAGTAAATGAAGTGCCACTCTGCAGCGAAGCTTTATTGGGAACCCGGAGAACTATTTCAAATTGGGTAGCTAGGTGCAGGGAGGAACCCAGTTTGATTTTTGTTTTGCTCTTAAACAGCCAGATTATCCTTGACGTTGTCAGAGCTTGTCCAATGTTTCTCACCAGTTGACTAATTCTGGATCTGATCATCTGTTTTCACAAAACGGCCACCTTAAGACGCTTTTCTTTGTCTGTTGCCAGTCTCCTGTTAAAGGGCTTATGAAAAAGAGATGCTTGTTTTCTATTCACCCACCTTCTATTCTTGGAACTCATGAGGAGAGAATGCCAGTCCTGCTGAGGATATCACAGGTCTGCTGTCTGTGGGGCTTTTATGACTGTAATTTTACAATTCAGGCTTTTCTCCCTGCCTGCCGTCCCAGTACAAAAAAGTTGAAAGAATTTGAGCTGACCCCCTGTCTGTCCCTTTCCCACTGCAAAGTACCACGTCCATTGATGTGGTTTAGTGCAGACAATTCTCAGATGTGGCTGGCAGATTTGAGTGTTGGAGAGGGCGGAAAGCAAACATCTGTGCTACAATGTCGATATTTGCAAACCTTAACTCTTAGAGTGCTGGCAAATTCGTCAGAACTCACTTTTCCTTGGTCATGCAATTAGGGCACAGAAGGAAGCCATTCAGCCCTTTAAGTCTGTGCTGGCCTTTAACACCTGGTATAAACATTTCAAGTACACTGTCAGGGATTTGTTGCACTCTTTATTAAAAAAAGTGAAACATAATTCGTATTAGGAAAACTACAGCATTTTAATCTGGCATGCTTTGGTTAAGAAAGATACGGAGCACAGAATTTCCTGGTTAAAGCAGCACAAGAACTGCTTGGATCCACATATAGTGCATTCAACATCTTCAGAATGTTCCCAATTTCTTTACTAGCCAATGCATTAATTGTATTATTTTACGGATGTAGGAAAATGTGGCAGCCAATGGGTCCACAGTAAAGTCCCGCAAACAGCAAATGTGTTAAATCACCAGGTAACTTGAAAACTCAAAGGTAGGCAGAGAAGTGGAGGGATTTAGTGCAACAGTTCTGAAGAATAGGGCTGGGGGAGCTGAAAACTGCACCATCAGTGGGATAAATGGAGGAGGGATTTGTATAAAAGTTGCAGTGTACATGTTAGGGGGGAACTTGAAGGCAAAATAAGAATTTTAAATTCAACATGTTGAGGGATATGAAACTAACGTTAAGTGACCACAGGAGAATTGGGTGAGTGACACATTATAGAGACAAGTTAGATAAAAGCAACATACTGTGGATGCTGGAAATCTGAAATGAAAACAGAAAATGCTGGAAAAACTCAGCAGGTCTGACAGGATCTGTGGAGAGAGAAACAGAGTTAACGCTTCGAGTCCATATGACTCTTCAGAGTTAAGGAGAAGTAGAAATGTGATGAAGTTTATACTGTTTAAGGGGGTGGAGCAGGTGAAGCTGGATACAAGGTCAGCAATAGGTGGGGGTTAAGGAGAGATTGACAAAGGTGTCATGGATGCAAGACAAAAGGAGTGTTAATGGTAGTGGTAAGGGCTAAAGAAGGTGCTGATAGAGGCATAAAGATAAAAAAGCAGAATGTGTGAATAGCAAAACAAGGGTCAGCACTCCGTGAAAGAACAACATGGAACAAGTAACAGATGGCCCGTTTAGGGGTGGGATGGGGGTTGGAGAGAAAAGGGTGGAAAAATGGAATAAAAATGGGGGTAAAACAATGAATAAAAGTAAGTAAGTAAAAAATAAAAATAGATTAGAAGAGGGATTATAAAAAGTGGTGAAGAGAGAGGAGAGAGTTCATGGTCTGAAGTTGTTGAACAAGTTAAGAGTTTATAGGGAGCAGCACAAGTGGAGAGGTCAATTCTTTTTATTACTTCTTATGCCATGGGTATTGCTAGCAAGGTGAACATTTCTTTTCCATTGCTTAGTTGCTCTGAGAAGGAGATGATGGGCCTGTCTTGAACTTTGAAGGTTGTTTAATACAAACTGAGTGGCTTGCAGTTCAAATGTGGCGGCAAGAGTTTAAAAGAGGCATGAGATGCAGCGATCCGACAAGAGTTCAAAAGCAGCGTGAGAGGGAGAGATCCAGTGAGAGCTCAAAAACGTGAGAATGAGAGACCCAGCAAGAGGTCAAAAAGTAGTGTGAGAAGGAGACACCCGGTTAGGCCATCCTGTGGACTGACTGTGTACTGAAAAAAAATTAAAGTGTGATGTCACAGGGAAAAACGTAATTGATTGATAGAAGTTAATTAAGAAAAATGATTAATTAAGTAATACATAATAAAGGTGGCAGGGCAGGTGATGTGCTGCGACTGCAGAACATAGGAGCTTCTGGACACCAGTGTGTTCCAGGGTAAACACATCTGCAGTGAGTATGCTGCTGGAGGAGCTTTGACTCGGTGAGATTGAGCTGGAGGCCGAGCTGTGGACACTGCAATGCATCGGGTGGAGGGAAAGTTACCTGCACATTTTATTCCAGGAGGCAACCACACCCCTTAGGATGGAGTCTTCTGATTTGGTCAATGGTCAGGGGCAAGGGGGGGTGGGACTGAGAGTGAGGCAGATACGTGGATCGAGAAGGTAGAAATGGAGGAGCCTCAGCCATTGCAGTTGTGTAGCAGGTTCGAGGTGCTTGCAGCTTGTGTGGATGAAAGTGGGGCCTGCAGGATGGATGAGCAAACTGACCACGGCACTGTGGTACAGGAATCCATTCAAGTGAGGTGAGTTAATAGGAATGTTGTGGTATTAGACGACAGTATAGCCAGGGGGATAAAACACAGTTCTGTGTAGCTAGGACTGAGAATCCAGAAGGCTGTGTTGCCTGCCTGGTACCAGGATTTGGGATATCGACTCAGGGCTGGAGAAGAACTTTGCAGTGGGAGAGGGAGGATGCAGTGGGAAGGAAGGAACCAGTCCACATTGGTACCAATGACAGGTGGTACTAGAAAAGAGGTTCTGCTTAGAATAGTGTCAGCAGCTAGGGGCTAAATTGAAAAGCAGAACCTCAAAGGTAATAATCTCTGGATTATCACCTGAGCCGCAAACAAATTGGCATAGGATAGATAACATAACCTGAATTGAGAGTGCAAATGGAAATAAATATGTATGATCTGGTAGCCAATACAGAGACATGGCTGCAAAATGACAATAGCTAGGGCCTGAATATTTAAAGGTACATGACATTTTGAAAGGACAGGAAGCTAGGAAAAGGTGGAGGGATAGCTCTGTTAATTAAGGGTAGACTTTTGCCCTCGGATGGCGGATGGACCCCACCGGCTTGGCGGTGGGCGGACAACCGACCCCCCGCCACCAAAACGGGGCCCGCCGCCATTTTGACTGGGCGGGCTAATTAAGGCCTGCCTGACGGGAAGCGCTATGTGCTTCCTGTGCAGGGGTGGGGGAGGGAATCCCCAACTGTCAAAGTGCGCTCTTTCATGCATGTGTGCGAATTAGCGCACTGCTCCCTGAGACAAGTCCTGTCTGAGGGAGATTAGTGACGGGTAAGAAAAGTCAAAAAATAGAAAAATTAAAAAATTATTAACATGTCCCCCTCATGTGACAATGTCACACGAGATGGGACATGTTAATAAAAGTAACATAAACTTTATTAGACTTTTTAAAAACGGACATGAAACCTCATCCCACCAGTGGATGAGGTTTCATGTATTATCAGAAGCCCGCTGGGGCTCCTGGCCTGCCCGCCAGCCTTAAGGTTGGACGGGCAGGTCTTTAATTATCTTAATTAGCCCGTCAATGGCCTTAATTGGCCATTGACAGGTCGGCAGGCGGACAGCTGATTTCGCTGTCTGCCCGCCGGGATAACGTCCTCCCAACGCCATCCCGTGTCATTTTCCCGTCGGCGAGCGGGCCCCGCCCCCAAATCACCAACGGGAAAATTCAGGCCTAAGGATGGCATTAGTACATTAGAGAAGGATGACCATAATTCTCAAGATCAAGGTGTAGAATCAATTTGGGTAGAGTTAGGAAAAAATAAAGGTAGGAAGTCAGTTGGGGGAGCAGTTTATAGGTCACCTAACAGTAACCACACTGTAGATTGGGGTATACAGGAAGAAATAACAGGGGCTGGTGACAAAGGTATGGCAATAATCGTGGATGATTTTAATCTACAAATAGATTATATGAATCAGATTGGAAGGATAGCCAGACCGATGAGTTCATAGTGTCTTCTGGAGGGCTTCTTAGCACAACCAGAAAGCAGGCTTTTCTACGTCTGTTAATATGTAACAAGACAGGATTAATTTGTGACCTCAAAGTAAAGAATCCCCTAAGTAGCAATAATCATAACATGTTTGAATTTTGCATTCAGTTTGAGGGAAGGAAGAGTGGGTCCAAGATTGGTGTTTTAAACCAAAGGTTTTTAAAGGTTATTATGAGGGTATGAAGACAGCTGGCTAAAGTGAACTGGGAAATTGGGTTAAGAGATGCCATGGCAGACATTTAAGGAGATATTTCATGACACTCCGTAAAGATACATTCCAGTGAGAAAGAAAGGTGAAGGACATACCAGTCGCGGTTAACTAAGGAAGTTAAAGATGGTATCAAGTTGAAAGAAAAAGCATGTGAAGATGAGTGGCAGGTCAGAAGATTGGATAGGATATGAAAAACAGCGAAGAATGGCTAAAAGAATACTAAGGAAAGAGAAATTAGAGTACGAGAGAAAACTAGCTAGAGATATAAAAACAGATAGTAAGAGTTTCCACAGGTACTTAGAAAGGAAAAATGTAAGTAAACTGAGTGTTAGTCCTCTAGAGATTGAGTTGGGTAAATTAATAATGGAAGATAAGGAAATAGCGGATGAATTCAACAGATATTTTGCATCTGTCTTCACTGTAGAGGATACAAATAACATCATAGAAATAATTATGGATCAGGAAGTGAAAGGGAGGGAGGAACTTTAAACAATTACAACACCAGGGAAAGGGCACTACGAAAATTATTAGAACTAGAAACTGCCAAGTCTTAGGGTTTTAAAGGAACTGGCTGCTGAGGTAGTAGATGCATTGGTTTTAATTTTCCAAAGTTCCCTACATTCTGGAAATGTCCCATCAGATTGGAAAATAGTGAATGTAACTCCTCTATTCAAGAAAGGAAGGAGACAGACAGCATGAAATGACAGACCAGTTAGTTTAACAACAGTAATAGGAAAATGATGGAATCTTATTATTAAGGAGGTGAAAGCAGGGATTTAAACACTCTCAATACAATCAGGCAGAGTCAACATGGTTTTGTGAAAGGAAAATCATGTTTGACTAAAGTATTAGCGTTCTTTTGAGGAAGTAATTAGCAACGTGGATAAAGGGGAACCTATGGATGTGCTGTACATGCTTGGGTTTCTTGAAGTCATTTGACAAGGTGCCACATCAAAGGTTACTTCACAAAGTAAGAGCTCATAGTGTAGGCGGTAACATGTTGGCTTGGATAGAGGATTGGCTAGCTAACAAGAAACAGTAGGCATAACATTTTCAGGTTGGCAAGATGTAACGAGTTGAGTGCCACAGCGATCAGTGCTGGGGCCTCAACTACTTATGATCTTTATCAATGTTTAGGATGAAGGGGTTGAAGTATAATTGCTAAATTTGCTGTTGACACAAAGATAGATAGGGAAGTAAGTTATGAAAAGGACCTAAGGGGTCTGCAAAGGGACATAGATTAAGTGAGCAGGCAAAAATTTGCCAGATGGAGAATAATTTGGGGAAATGTGAACTTGTCCACTTTTTGGCAAGGAGAATAGAAAAGCAGCATATTATTTAATGGAGAGAGATTAATGGACTCTGAGGTACGGAGGGATCTGGATATCCTGGTATATGAATCACAAAAAAAGTAATATGCGGATGCAGCAAGTGATCAGGAAGGCAAATGGAATGTTATTTATTGCAAGGAGAATGAAATATAAAAGTAGGGATGTTTTGCTACAGTTGTGTAGGGCATTGGTGCATACTATGTACAGTTTTGGTCTCCTTATTTAGGAAAGGACATAATTGCATTAGAAGCAGTTCAGAGAAGGTTCACTGGACTGATTCCTAGGATAAGGAAAGGTTGGACCGTTTGGGTCTGTATCCATAGGAGTTTGGAAGAATGAGAGGTGATCTTATTGGAACATAAAGACCCTAAGGAGACTTGACAGAGTTGATACTGAAAGGATGTTTCCTCTTGTGTTAAGAGACCAGAACTTGGGAACATGGTTTAAAAATAAGTGGTTTAAGACTGAGATGAGGAGAAATTTTTTCTCTGATGGCCGTGAGTCTGTGGCACTCTCTCCTCCAGAGATTTGTAGAGGCTAGGTCATTGAATTTTTTTTAAAGCAGAGGTAGATAGATTCTTGACTAACGAGGGAATCAAAGGGTATCGGAGGTAGCCAGGTTAGTGGCGTTGAGGCCTTAATCAGATCAGCCATAATCTTATTGAATGGCAGAGCAAACTCGAGGGGCCAAATGGTCTACTCCTCCTAATTCACATGTATGTTCATATGCTCGTACTTCAAATGACAACTCAGAATCAACCACACTGGTGTGGGACTGAAATCACATTTAGGTCACACTGGGTAAGAACAGCAGGGTTCTTTCTCTAAAGCACCGTGGTGCCCCAGCTGGGTTTTTACATCAATCCAATAGTTTCATGGGCACTTTTACTGATACCACCTTTTTCTTAACAGATTTTAAAAACTGAATTTCAATTCTCAAACTATTGTGGTTGGAATTTAATTTGTGTTCTCTAAATTATTGATTAGTCCAGGCCTTTGTCCACTAAGATATCCACTAAGCTACTGACCCCACAAGTGATAAAAGCATAACACGATAAAAATAGAGACTGTAGACCAGACATTATTGTAATAACTTGTTTTTCTGGTAAGAGAGGAAATATTGAATATTATAAAACACAGGACCTTATTAAGAATAATGCTTGGGAATGACTAAAGGGTATAATTTCATGATAAACTAAAATAGTGCATTATAAGTGTTTTGTGAATCTTCACTCAGCAATAATCATTGAACTACTGTATACGAGTTCAAGCAATTAGATTTTGTGTCCTTGATGCGACAGATCATATACATACAACTCCACTTTAGCCACAGGCGATATTCCTCAAGGAAGTCATTTCTCTCCTATTACTTATCTTCAATTATTTAAAAAGTATGTTGCTTTATATTACCGATTGAGATCAATGCCATGCCATGCTGTAAATAGTGAGGCTTGTTGGTGTGGTCTGGTATGTGCATATCATTGTGGATATCAATGTTGCGGGTTTGAAAATGCGTTGGAATGAAACTGAATAGAAACCATTCTTCTTACAGAGTTGTTATGATCCCCATAGAGATTGATATCTTCTTAGAAAGAAATCCCCACAACTCTAATGGAAAGAAAACAGCTGGACAAGATTTCACTTTTTAGAATTTTTACTGTAACAAACTAACTAAAATCAACATAATTTAATTATTAATTAACAGGTGAAGGATATTTCAAATAAAAAGGTAAATTTCATTTTACGTAATCGATACAGCAAAGATTAGTTGGCTCAGTTGACTAGATAGCTGGAATGTGAGCAGAATAATGCTAACAGCGTGGGTTCAATCCTTGTAGCATCTGTAGTAGTTCATGGAAGTCTACCTTGTGGCTAAATGCTAATTATCTTGTCACAAAGATATGCCTCGTGGTTACAAGCACTCACATTACTTCTGGCACAGATGTGGGATGCTGTGCAATCTGTCTTTCCAATGTGGCCTCCGCGATGTAGGGTCTCTGACTTCCCACTCAATCAATTCGACCTTTGAGTTGCATTATCAGCAGCCGTATTCCATCTGACGTTCTCGGATACAATAAACACTGACAAAGATGCACAGATCCTTCCTCGCTCAGGTCACAATTATCTTGATGATGCAGAACTCCCAGAGACTACCTTCTCTGATCTGTTTAAATGATCTGGTGGGCTCTGGCAACACTGAAACAACAGCAATGGGTCTGGCCCAATCCGCAATCCCATGCTCTTCCTGTCTTCAGCTCTCTGCTCTTTCTAATGGAATAACACACACACTAACAGTCTCTGCTGTATTCTCAGAGACCTGCTTCAACACCAGGATTTGTTTGAAGCCTGCCAAACAGAAAGCTGTTGAAAACCTTGTTTCCTTTTACACAAATTCTGTGTTCTGAAATGCCAAACAGAAAACACTGGCTGACCCAAAAGCACTGTAATTGGCTTTCTATTTACCCTTGCTTCTTAACTGTTCATCCTCATGGCAACCTCAAGTCACATGGGCATTTCTTGGAACCTCATGATGTCATAATCTGGAAACCAAGTAACCCTCTTTCAGAATACTCTCCAGTCAACTTTGGTTGTAAAGGGACATCACACAAAAGAAAATGCAGGCTTTTCCTATTACATGGGCCATCACAAGATCATTGAACCTTTTTTCCTATTCAAGTATACTTTTTCAGGAACAAATGAAATGACTATTACTTGCAGAACCAGGACCCTACACTGAACACTTACAAAAATTTAGGCCTTGGTTTAAACATGTAATTGTGTGGCGGGTGCCCCACAGCTATTTCATGCTCGAATGAGCATTAAGTTGTTGCAGGCGGGACTTCTGCCTCTCACTTGGGAGGAAACCCGCCTTAGGGAGCTGCCAGCCAATCAACAAGAGCTGCATTGGACTGAAAAGGAAGTGCACCAACATGCCTGAGCCTAAGTGCTGGAGCCAGAGGACAAGGTAAGTTTAAGGGGCCCCTGGGTGGGGAGGGTAGGGAAGGCATGCGGGGCACAATGGGGGCAATTGGGATGTCAGGGGGAAAGGCTGGGGGGTGGTGGGAATGTCCAGCAGCCACTGGATCTTAAGGGTGGTGGGGGAGGGCTTCTGATGGCTTCTCCCCCTTCCCACCTGAGATCTAGGCCCATTCTTTTTCGGGCTTCCCCCGCACAGGTAAATCCTCCTGCCAGCCTCAAAATTGAGGCTGGGTGGGAAAAGGCCCTTAAAGGGTCAGTAATTGGCCACATAAGGGCCTTAATTGGAGCAGGAGCAGGCTTCCTGCTCAAGGCCTTGCCCGCCCCAGTGTAAAATCGCTACATGGTCAGAGCAGGCGGAAGTCGGAGGGAATCCTGTTCCTTCAGTTTCACGTTCCTGCTGCCTGAAGACCAACTTCATTCAGGGGAATGTGAAATTCTGACCCATAAACTGAAGCTAGTGTGCTTCATGTAGATAATTTGAGACCACTGCTGATGCCAATGTTAAATTAACTTCTCAGGGCTGCACAGGAGTGGCCCAGGATGTTTTTCACTGGTTCTGCCTGTGGAGTAGAACCTGAATTCTTATGTGACCTGACAGCCTGATGTTTTATAAATGCAAGTTCTATATGGAGCATTGCGCATCATCAGAATGTCCCAAAGCGCTTCACAGGCAGTGAATTCTTTTTTTTGAAGTGCTGATACTGTTCTTACATGAGCTTTGCAGCTTCTTTCTGCTAACCTGCACTTTCTGTAATTTATTCTTGTGTGTTGACCACTGGCAACCGGCATGGTGGTCAGTTGACCCATTCCTTGTTTTCTGCCAATGTTGTTTTACAACTGTATCTTGGGGTGGGGTGTCTTCACCCTCTTTTTTTTTTAACTTCCTTGTTCTCACATGACAACTCCCTCATGTACCAATCGGCACCTTTCAAAATGGTCCCAATCAAAATTGGCTTGATGACCCAGTGACATTTCAAATAGCACAGCACTGATGGATTGGTGCTGAACAGCAGCGCTACTTAGATGGCACCTTTAAGATGTACAGAACTTTTTTTTATTCATTCATGAGATGTGCGCATCATTATTGCCCATCTCTAATTGCCTTCAAGAAGATGACGCTGAGAACCCTCCTTGAACAGCTGCAGTCCATGTGGTTTAGGTACACCCGCTGTGCTGTTAGAGAGGGAGTTCCAGGATTTAGACTCTGACAATGAAGGAGCACATATGAAAAAGCAGGGAAATCATTCCCAAACTTCTAAAAATGTGTAAATTATTTAGCTGTTTCAAGAGAGTTTCAGGCAGTGTTGTTACCCTAATAATCAACACGTTACAAATTGAAGCTTTTATGAATGGTGCTCAAAATAGATTCAAGAAACTTCTTATTTATAAGTTTCTTCAATCTACTATGAGCCCCATTCATAAAAGCTTCAATGGCAGAGGCAAAGCAAAATTACCAAATGAATTAGACACCACACTAGAACTAAAACAGTGCATAGCTCAAGTTTCTCAAGTACAGGTGGGGATGGTAGATGTCTTTTTATGAAGAGAACAATGCTTTTCTCTTTTTTTAATGAGGGCCATTCTACATTCCTAAATCAAAAGTATGTCGCTGTATTCTTGCTTGGCATGCCATGTTGTTGTTACAGTCCTAAGCCTGTGTTAGGTGGAACATTCTGTACTTATTCAGGTTTGGACCCCTATCTACATTCCATGGTTAATGAGGTTTCATGTGGTGTCTAACCCATCCTGTGCTGTTCGAGAGAAACCTTCAGTGCCTTCCAAAATGCATGTGTAAAATTGGCCATGCTGCTATGTAACCTCAAGTTCTCCCCTTATAATTCTGATTATAGATTGTCTGCAAGGCTAAATGTATGTGGCATTTTTCTCAGCCTGTATGTCAAAAATCAGATTTATTTGCTGCTGTCATACGCTTTGGCCTGAATTTGTAGCTCGGCGGGTAGGCACTTTTGGCCAGGAAATGGACCGCCGACTGTAAACGGCCCCCGATCGTGATTTCACGCTGGTTGGCCAATTAACGGCCAGCCAGCGTGAAGTGTGTGCTGAAAAGCACAGCACTGCCAGGGTGTGGGCAGGAGGAGGGTGGGCGATGACATCAGCGTGGGCGAGCGCTGAGCGAAAGCTCCCTGAAGGCAGAGAGCTGCCTCAGGGAGCTGCAGATTCAGAAGTGTTCCAATAAAGTTTCAGAAAGCAGAGGAAAAAAATGTCTTAAGCATCACAACCAAGCACCTGAAAATATAGATGATAAAAATGCCCACAGATTTTTATTTTTATTTTATTTCATTATGGAAGCCTCTTGAATGAGGTTTCATGACAAACGTAAAGGCCGACTGGCCGATTTGCCTGTCCGCCAACCATAAGTTTGGACGGGCGACGAAATATAGCAGGCAATTGCGCCGATAATGGGCTTAATTGTCCTGTTAATTGTCGGTGGGTGCGTTTCCGACTTTTGTGTGTGCCCGCCATGTGAAATATCGAGCAAGTGTGCGATGACGTTGGGACACTCGCCCGACATCATCTCGTGTGATTTCACACCCAATTGGGTTGGGCACACGCCCGCTCGATCAACGTAAAATTCAGCCCCTAGGTTAACTTTTGAAGGAGCAAATGAAAGAAAGGGCTTACTTTAACTCTACAAGACCTCATGATGTTCCAAAGCATCTTGCAACTAGTGAAGTACTTTTCAAGTGTAGCCAACGGTGCATTGTAGGAGAAAGAGCAACCAATTTGTGCACAGAAGGTCCCACAAACAGTAATAATGTGGTCATGAACGGTTACAATGTTTTAGTGATATCTGTTGAGGAATAAGCATTGTCAGAACACTGGAGAACTCCTTTGCTCTTTAAATAGTGAGAAGGGATCTTTTATGCCCACCTAAGAGGGCAGACTTTGGTTTAATGTCTCATTGGAAAGGTGGCACGTCCAACAGTGCAGCCCTCCCTCAAGTAATGCACTGGACTGTTAGCCTAGATTTTGTGCTCAGGTCTCTGGAATAGGAGTTAAGCCCACAACCATCTCACTCAAAGGTAAGAGTGCTGTCAAATGCATCACAGCTAGCACCATAAACAGAGTAACCTTCATTAAAAAGTTTTATATGTGTTACTCAGCTTTCATATCCTCAGGACATCTCAGAAACGCTTAACACCAAAGAGTTACTTTTGTGGATAAGTGCAACAGCCAAGTTTGCGCACGGCCAAGTACCAGTAAGAAGCAAATGAATTAATAGCCAGCAGTAACTTGTTTTTGCTGCTGGTGTTATCTCTGTCAATCAATTTGAATATCAGTTTGTGAGTGCAGAACTTACTTTAATATCCGTTTATTTTCACAGCTGGAGCATATAAGTTCAGGAAATTCTGATTTTGTTTTGTCAGGGTTCGAGCTGCTCAGACCGAGCTGGGACAACAGATCCTGGCAGATTTTGAAGAGGCCTTCCCATCCCAGGGAACAAAGGTGAGAATGTCCTGCTAAAGTTTAGTTTTCCCATCCTACTCGCATTGATTTTATAACCTCTTGAATGCCTCTGTCCGTTTTCTGTCTTCTGACTTTAGCGTGACTTTCTGTGCACTTGTGCTGCCAAATAATTTGATTAATTGTCCAAGCAGATGGAATGAATTGTTGATCTGGTCCCAGACCCTTGTCCAATGTAAATAGACAAAGAAAAAATTGTGCACAAAACAAAACCAGAAAGGTTGGGAAACTTATCCAGCCCATTCCAGATGAAGATCCTTGGTCAGTTCTGAAAAGCCTGCGCCCAAAATGCTAATCTCTGTTTCCTATTTTGAAATGCTGACCAACCTACAATATATTTCCAGTATTCCTCATCTCATTTTACCAGTTATTGTGAACTTAATCATGAAGGCAGCATTGAGTTTCAAAATCAAAATGTGTCCTGGCTGTCATGTGAGAAACTTAGAATCGTAGAATATAGGAGCAGGAGTAGGTCATTTGGCCCTTTGAGCCTGCTCCGCCATTCATTATGGTCATGGCTGATCCCCTATCTCAACGCCGTACTTCGATGCTCTCCTCGTACCCCTTGATAGGGTATGCAACTTTGTGTTTGGATGTTCTACGTCAAGATTTCATGTTGCTGCTTCACTCATCCAGTTTTCTAATCGCATTTCCCATTCTTAGCTCTGCCATTATGTGGAGCCATGAAGTTGGAAGCCTGATTATTTCGCTACATAAAAAGAAGGAAGAATGAAAAGCAAGTCATCTGAGGATACTTATAAGCTCCTTCAATGATCAGCCTAAAAATGTTGTTGGTAGGGGGAATTGTTGGTGTTGTCTGAGATGCAGAACGGTGCTTTTGGGAATAAAAGCTGCAGAAAAAGACCTTTAACATAAAATGCAGAGGAATTAAGTTTTTTTTTCTTTTTTGCATTGAAATAGTATTGCAGTCAAAGTTAAATGACCTACAACAGCAAGTTTGCTTTTAATAATTGATATGCTTTGGTACTATCCTTATTTGATGATTAATTGAGCTTGACCTTTGAACTTAAGTTTTTCAGCGTAGCCTCAATTTGGCAAGATAGATGTCATAAAATAGATTTTTCTGGTTGAGGTTTATGAATCTGTCGCACGTTAAACACTTTTAGAACTAAAAATGTGTCATACTGAGCTACAGCCACGTTAACTCATACTCTCAAAACTGCAAAACGTTTGTTCAACCAATTTTTAATGACCAGTATTGAATTTTATGATTCAGCAACACATGAAAGAGAGAAGGTTCAGTTTCTAAAATGGAGAAGATATCTCATAATCATTGGGTTATGATAACCCTTTTTGGAGATCTGTTATGTAAAACCTTTTAAAAATGTATGTTGCATTTACTGGATATCTAATTGTTAGTCGATTTTCCTTTTTTATCTTTGCAGAGACCAGCGGGTCCCAGTAACGTACTGCGCGATGCCTGCCTTGTTGCCAATGTGTTGGATCCAAAAATTAAACAGGAAATCATTAAAAAGTTTACAAAGCAACATCTTTCAGAGTACCTTGTTCTGTTCCAAGAAAACCAAGATGTAAGCACGAAGCTGAATGAATACTTTAACTTACAGTAATTATTAGAAGGCCCAAGAGGCAGGCTTTGTTCTGCAATTGGCATTTGGGACTACTGCAATATTTTACAAAAATGAAATTTGGGGTCTTGCTGGATGAACTCAAATTTGCATTTCAGAGAATTCACACTTTGGAAAGTTAGCTTTAAAATTCCTGCCCCCTGTGGAGTCACCTGATTTCAAACAGATGGTCATTGGCTTCGATTCCTAGGCCAGGGAAGAAAATATATCGGCCATGGCTCCAGCTCCTGATTGCTGTCCAGTAACTCCGGTTGGAAGGATCGGGCTCAGATGTGGTGGTCTCCATGATCTGAATGTTCTGCTTGAATTCGGTGTAAAGAATAGCCAGTAGGTTGTGTTTCTAACGAAGGCCTAAGATCTCAGTGCTTCCAGGAGCGTAGGGGAGAAAATTAAATCGTTATCCTAGAAATACGAGAATGTATAAATTGTTATTGTAATAGCTGGTTTAATAGAAAAGCAAATTTAAGGGTAGAGCTTACATGACCTTGCTAGTTTAACAGGAAGGAGCTTATTATGAATTTGTGAACCACTTGACAACGCTGCATTCCTCCTTCTGGACTCATGCAGATCGATCGATTCATGACTGTGTTGGGTCAGAGGCCATGAAGTAGACTAAACAGTAATCCGATAGTCTGTTACTCCCCACTTTAATGGCCGTGCCCCTTGTGCCTTTTAATGTAGTTAACCTGTTGTTGCAGCTCCGGCATTGAGATGTCAGTTAAAGTGAGGCACAGGCAAATTGGTCTGATACTCAGTCATATCTATTTTAAGCCTCTTTCATGTTGTGCTTAGGTGTTGCACCAGAGTCACCAGCTCCCAAGATGTGTGTCTTAACATAGTGATCAGCGCCCCAAAGTAAACTTGCTGTATTTGCTAAGGCTGGACGACAAGAATACTTAAGTGAACGTAACAAGTTTACTTTGGGACTGTAAGCGATTTGCAAATTGACTGCTGACAAACAGCTGTCAAGGGTATGCATTTAGATCACAAAAGGAAAACTGCACTGTGTTCTCAGCATTTTATTTTAATGCTTTGGCTAGGTGGCATGGCTGGATAAGATAGATCGACGCTATGCATGGATTAAACGGCAACTGGTAGATTACGAAGAGAAATATGGCCGGATGTTCCCACAGGAATGGTGCATGAGTGAACGGATCACTGTGGAGTTTTGCCACGTCACCAGGTATAAAGTGCGCATATGATGATGTTTCACAAACCTGTTAGGTTTTTTTAAGTATGTAACTAGTAGAATAGATAAGTGGGGATCCAATATATATAGTGTATTTGGATATTCAGAAGGCTTTCAATAAGGTTCCACATAGGTTACAAAGCAAAACTAGAGTACATGGGATTGACAGTAATAGACTGGCATGGATTGAGAATTGGTTAACAGACAGAAAGAGTGTAGGAATAAATAAGTCATTCTCAGATTGGCATGCTGTGACTAGTGGGGCATTGCAAGGATCAGTGTTTGGGCCCCAGCTATTCACAATCTATATCAGTGATTTGGATGTAGGGGCCAAATGTAATGTTTCCAAATTTGCTGATGACACAAAACTAGGTGGAAATATGAGTTCTGAGGAGGATGTAAAGAGGCTTCACAGGGATTTAGACAGGCTAAGTGAGTGGACAAGAACGTGGCAGGCGGAATATACTGTGGAAAGATGTGAAGTTATCCACTTTGGTAGGAAAAACAGAAATGCAGAGTATTTCTTAAATGGGGAGAGATTGGGAAGTGTTGATGCCCAAAGGGACCTGGGTGTCCTTGTTCATAAATCACTGAAAGCTAGCATGTAGGTGTAGCAACCAATTAGAAAGGCAAATGGTATGTTGGTTTTATTGCAGGACGATTTGAGTAGAGGAGTAAAGAAATCTTTTGCAATTGTATAGAGCCCTGGTGAGACCACACCTGCACAGTTTTGGTCTTCTTACCCAAGGAAGGATATACATGTCATTAAGGGAGTGTGACAAAAGTTCACTAGACTGATCCCTGGGATGGTGGGATTGTCCTATGAGATCGAGGATTTCTTACCACTAAGTAAGTGTAAGAGATCTAGGGTTTAGAAGAATGAGAGGTAATCTCATTAAAGCATACAAAATTCTTACAGGGCTCAACAGGATAGATGCAAGAAAGATGTTTCCCCGGCTGGGTGGGCGGAGGTCTAGAACCAGGGGACACGGTCCTGAATGGCTCATCTCTCATTCTGAGACTGAGATAAGGAGTAATTTCTTCACTTGAAGGGCAGTGAATTTTTGGAATTGTCTACCCTGTGGAGGCTCAGTCATTGAGTATATTCAAGACAGAGATCGATAGACTTCTAGTTATTAAAGATATCAAGATATATGGGGATAGTATGGGAAAATGGTGTTGAGGTAGAAGATCAGCTATGATCTAGTTGAATGGTGGAGCAGGCTCGAGGAACTCAATGGCCTACTCCTCCTGTTTCCTATATTTATTATTCACCTTTTTCCTTTATTTTTGTCATTACTATGAGTCCCTCTTGTCTTCCCAAAAGCAATGAAGGGGCATGATTTCCATAATTTACTGGTTTCATTAGACTGTCATCCCTTATTTTAAAAACATTCTTTAACAGTTTTCTCTCAACTGTAGGATGTTTATGGCCTTCCTCTCTTCAGCTGGTAGGGTCAAATAGTCTGGGTAGCTTGTAAGCACTGGTGAGACCACACTGTGATTAGACCACAGGAACTGTGCTTGAACAGTGTGAATTCAATGTTTTCAATCTTTCCGCCTGCACCTGACCCAAACTGGTGCAAAAAAGCCATTACTGTGTTTTCTCTAGTGATCTAGCTGAGGATTGATAAAGCATTGTCACTGAGGTTGGCCACACTCAAGTGGCAACTGAAACTATGAACCTCCCTCAAGAGCTCTCTAAAAGGGAGGTGCTCAATAGAACTGGAGGGATGTTCTGAATTCTGCTTCAACCTGTCAAGTTACTTCCTCTCTTCATTCCTTGAATATCTTTTTTATTTTGAAAATGTGAGAATGGGGATCCTGACTAAGGACAATTTTTTCCCCCCCCCTGTTTTAGGATTGAGCTGGCTAAAATAATGCGAACAAGAGCCAAGGAAATTGAAGTGAAGCTGCTGCTGTTTGCAATTCAAAGAACAACAAATTTTGAGGGGCTCTTAGCCAAACGATTCTCAGGCAGCACACTGATGGATGGTATAGTGGTAAGAAATTATCATAAAATAAATAAGTGTCCATGTTGAAATCTCCTTTGTCCTATTTAGTTCTTGGATCACTGGTTAGTACCATCACTAACTCTCTAGGCACAATTAAGACCCCCAAGATATGGGGGTCTCATCTATCCATCCCTTTATGCCTCACTTAGCTCACTCATTTGAATTTTGTTTATGCCTCACTTAGCTCACTCATTTGAATTTTGTTTCAACTTCCTTCCTGACCTCCATCCTCCTCGCGCACCCCTCCAGCCCCACACCTTTAGTTTGTCAGTTCCTCATCTAGTCTGTTCCCCCATGGTCCTGCCATGAAATTTCTTGTTTCCCTCGGTCTTCTCTCCGTTCTACTACCAAACTACAGGTTTTCGAAACTTAAGCCTGGCTAACCACCAATCCAATGAATGATTTGTTTGGCCTGCATGTTATTTAATAATGAGAGAGAGAAAGAGAACTTGCTACTTCATAATGCCTTGTCGTAATGGGGATGTGATATCTAATAAGAAATGCAAGCATGGGACACTGGTAGCCTAAATAGACACCGCTTTAGGCAGTCGGATGAGAACCTATTATACAAATTCATTGTGCAAGTAACTATTTAGAGAAAGACCTGAGACTTTCCCCAGTCAATCTTTTACCCCCAACACGGGGCATAATCCCAAAGTAAAGTCATTTCGTGGAGGAGGGTGGACCTTGGGTTCTAAAACCACCATTTATGCATCGTCAGTACGTTAACACATTTGCTTCTCTGTGCTCATTGCCCTAATGCATTAGACATTAGAATTGGTGTCTCTGCTTATCTGTAGAAAAAAAAACCTGCCTCACTTGGTAAATGGAATAGTCCCTACAGCAAAGGGAGCTACAACTGATAATGCAGTGGCTACACAGTATAAATACAGCGTTGTGTGTTAATTTTTCTGTAGCAAAACACCTTTGTTGGTCTCCAGAAAGTGCATTACAGCAATTGAATGTTCCAAAATGACCAATTTGAAGTGTTTTTTTTCAATCTGTACAGGCAGCTTTGGATTGTTGGCTGAGTTGCCAAGAAAAATGTCTATGGTCTTCTTCAAAATCTCAATGTTAGTGTCTGGTTTAAGTTTATTTATGCTCAAGAAACTTCCATTACATTTCGGCAGACAGTGTTAGTCAGATGCTAATGGTCCTTGACAGCCAGACCTCTGAACTCTTTCCGCATTCTTTGTGACTAATTACTTTCCCCGTGCCCACATGCCTGTCAGCAGTGACTGGCCTTTTGCAGCCCCTCAGGCCGGTGTCTGGGAATTTGCTGAGAGTTGGCTAAGAAAAAATGAGCCTAACCTGTTGGTGGGTTGAGTTAAGATGCTACACTCAGCATGCCATTATCCTTTGAGTTGGTGTCTGCAGGTGTTTTGGGCTCTCCCTATATAATATGGGGAGCAAACAAGTGAATAACAACCAAATGGCAGATTTACAGACACTCATTTTTCATCAGGCTGCAGTGTTTCACTTTTTTACGTTAATAGATTAGGCTGCTTTTACTGTAGAACACAATTGCCATTTGCAGGTCTCTTTAATGTAAAAGCCCCTTAAGTCAGTTCTGATGAAAGTTTATTGATCTGAACTGTTAACTCTTGTTCCCCCCTCCACAGGTGTTGCCCAACCTGCTCAGTGTTTTTAGAATTTTCAATTTCGTTCTTTACCTGTAATTGTTTTCCTTTTTTTTGACTTGCAGTTGTTATTTTCTTTAGTTTTAATATTTTTTCAGCTCTTCTACTGAAGGTCACCTTACATAATCTGGCCCATAGCATTCTCCTTATCCAAATTAACACTGCTATGCTCTGTCTTTGCATGTAATTTGTGCAGTTGCAGAGTGTCTCCCTTCACCAACTCCCTAAGATGTAACTCATTTTTTTAATGTTTGCTTCTTTACCTGGCAGCTAACCAAGAACCAACCATATACATAATAGGGTTGATTTAAGAGTATTATCAACAATGAACACTGACTACACATTTGCAAGATTATGAATGCACTGATATTCACAAGGTGGGCGCATGAGTTATATCTTCCATCTGGGGCAAGCTCCACACAGGAATGCAAGGTGAAAACCACTTGACTGAAGTGAGATAAAAACAAAAAACTGTGGATGCTGGAAATCTGAAACAAAAACAAAAATACCTGGAAAAACTCAGCAGGTCTGACAGCATCTGCGGAGAGGAACACATGTTACGTTTACAGTCTGTATGACTCTTCACCACCCGAAACGTTAACTGTATTCCTCTCCGCAGATGCTGTCAGACCTGCTGAGTTTTTCCAGGTGTTTTTGTTACTGACGTGAGACTTCATCCTTCCTACTATTAAGCAAAATAACTAATGTTTATCCTTGCTTACTGTTGATAGTATTTGAACTCTCCTCCTCATTGAAAGATATTGCACTTTTTTGGGGGAATGAGGCAAATCCAGAGGGGAAAGAAAATAAATTAACGAGAGCAGATATGTTTTTGAAAGAGAAGTAAAGAAGGCTGTGATGTTGTAGTTGTTCTCAGTTGGATTGTTACTCTCTAGTGTCCGCTTTCACATCCCATTTTTTTAGACTGAGAGGAAAGTGTGTTAGTAAATACAGGAGATTAACCACTACAACAAAGCTTCTGTTTTCTTACTAGCAATGATAGGGTTCTACAACGAAGCCTGTGCTGACCCATTATCAGAAGGTCGTAGGTTCAAGCCCCGCCATAGGGCTGCACTTGGCCTGGCACTTGGGTTTAACATTGAGCAAGTGCCAAAACCACAATCTCATGTGCCTGTTCCAGTACTTCAGAGGAGTACTGTTCAAAGAAGCTCAGGAAGCTCTCCTGGTCAAAATTCCTCCCTCAACGCCGGCAAAAAAAAACCCCACCATTAATTGTTATGACATTTGTGGGATCTTGCTGTGTGCAAAATGGCTGCTGTGTTTTCCCACATAGCAAAAGTCACTGCATTCTGGATAAATGTGATAAAGGCATATGAAAATGCAAACCTTTTCTTCAGAATCTTGGAACTGATGTTTTGTTATAGTGTTGTCTGCTTCTAAGCCTTGTCTGCCCCTTTCCAACTCCGCTGAATGTTTTTACAGACTCGTAGAGAGAGGAAGACCCCAAATTATTTTCCAGGCTTACACTGATCATCAGAAACATGAAACACAATTGCTTTTTAAAACTGTATGATGCACACAATCTAACGAATGGCTGTATGTTAATTTCTGGTACAGTGCTGTTGGGTGTCAGTGATTGATGACAATTCTCAACACTTATTGTTACACACACTGAGAAATCAGTATGTAGGTGCAGCAGAAATTCACCTTTACCTTCTGTATAAGCAAACATAAAGACTTGCATTTATCTAGAGCCTTTCATGACCTCAGTACACCCCAAAGTTCTTTACAGCCAGTGAAGTATTTTTGAAGTACAGTCATTGTTGTAATATTGGAAAAGAGGAAGAACGTTCTCTATTATTAAAATCAGTTGTTAAACGTTGCTCTAGGTCTCTACTTCTGCTGCTTTCCTCTTCCCCATTTCCGAAACTCTAAAAATAAGGTGTGGATTTTTCCAGTCAGCCTGCTCCTTGCCAAACTGCTAACAGGATCAACAAGATAGTAACTTCACCAATTTTTATTTTCCAAGATCAGATGTACTGCTAATGGGATTGGGTCATTCAAAATGGGGATGAAGAGAGGCTTGCCTGGAGATCTGGTCACAAATGGGTGCAACTAGCTTCTTTAAGTTTGAGATTCAAGACTGGAACATTGTTCGATCAAGGACTTGAGGGAGGAAGGTTGCAGTTGTACTGTTCACAACAATCTTGAGCCTGGTTTGTGTTTTCATTGTTGGCTAGATGCTGGCTGAGATTAGTAGAGCCACAGAGACTTCTTGAATTTTTCACCATTTCTAAAGCTAGTTTTAGGCTCCAAAATATAATTTACTGGAGGTTGTCGTGATGCACGCACGTTGTATGCATGCACACATGATAGCAAAAGCAAGGATTTATTAAAAAACCCGGATTCTTTGACCTCCCAGAGCATTTGTGCAAAAAACATTGAGCTCTGATATTGAGTTTTTACTCAGTGCCTTGCTCTGCGTGTGAAATGGAAGACTGGTTTGATATGCTTAACCACTTTGACTTAATGTACTGTGCCATCAAGTTACTGCCACTTTGGTATTAATGCAAAACAAGAACTGTAAAAGTAATTGTGATTTCAGTCTCCTGATCCATGGCAACTCTGTTAACAGGATCATTGTAAAAATGAGGAATAGGTTAATAGGCGCATTAATTACCTCTTTAACATAAGTTGTAGATATTCCACAATTTCCTCTCTTGATAGAATGCAAATAAACCAATATTTTTTTTGCCCAAACATATTAGTTGGCTATCCGGTTTAATAGCAGCAAATTAGAGTGCCTGAATGCTGACTTCATTGTATGATTCGTCATATGGGTAAATCTAACACTACTGTTCTTTGAATGTACAGTGCTGTATGTGTGGAATTACTGAACCACTTGGAATGTTTGTGGCAGGGTTAACACAGTCCTCTCAATGTATTTTGATGAGGATGCATTGTGCCATAATTAAAACCAAAAGGAATGCTTTTATTGAGGTATATGTCAAACTAGCATGAAAACTGGTGCATTTTTTTCATGAGTTTTCTTGTGCTAGCTAGACAGTTAAATTATCCTCAAATTATGCAAAAAATGTGACCTGCATACTGGGTTTTACTTTAGTATTTCAATCATTGATAATCCTTTGATTAGTATTGTGTAGCCCAGCATCTATTTATTATTGCTCCCAGGTATGTAGTTGACCTGTTTTTTACCATAAGAATTACTTTTTTGGACAAAGTCATCTGCTGTTTCATGCTTGGAGTGTGAAACCTACATATTTGACCATGTTTTACTGTGTCATGGATTAAGCAAGTAATGTATAGCAGTTCCAATTATATTGTATTGCATCTATAATAACTTGTTTTTCAGCGCTAGTCTAAATTTGGGTTTGAGCAAGATGCATGTTGCCAGTGAGTAATAGTTCTGTTTTGCAGGACTGGTTTAATGAAACGTCTATGTGATGGTCCATGACAATAATAATGCTTTTAATATGGATGCAACTTATTTGCAATATTAACAAAATAATGACCAATTAACCGCCAAAGCAACTTTTAAAAAATGTCCTTTGAAAATTGGAAGTTTTCTCAGCCTGACTTTCAAGCTATCAGAATTAAGTACTGCAGGGGGACGAGAAAGGATCATAAAAGTATATGAACCATCACTGGTAGTTTCTGCCTGATGCAAGCATCCCTTAGATTGCCAGCTGTAAGCTACATAACTTAATGACTTGTTTCCAGGCCAGTATATGACTTTCAGGATATCCTACATAATTACAGTTAACTAGTGTTGTTGGATAACCCACCCAAAAGCCGCATTTGTTTAAATGCCTTGCTCTGTACAGCTTCAAACTCTGAATGTGTATAGACTTTAAAATGATTGCTGATATTTCTTTCATTACTGCAATTCCCTTTTCATTTTTGTTACACTATAGTTCAGAGCAATGTCCATTACTGGTTACAATGATGTGATGCACACTTATTTGCTCGTGTGTGCTAATGCATTGGCAGTGTACTTCAAGTGAATTATTGCTTTGTCATAAAACAAAAACAGAATTACCTGGAAAAACTCAGCAGGTCTGGCAGCATCGGCGGAGAAGAAAAGAGTTGACATTTCGAGTCCTCATGACCCTTCAACAGTTCTGCTGAAGGGTCATGAGGACTCGAAACGTCAACTCTTTTCTTCTCCGCCGATGCTGCCAGACCTGCTGAGTTTTTCCAGGTAATTCTGTTTCTGTTTTGGATTTCCAGCATCCGCAGATTTTTGTTTTCATTGCTTTGTCATGTCAACCCATGTTTAGTACAAAACACCTGTATCATATTAAAAGGCTTGCTTTAAGTGTTCATGCAGTCTCCTTAAATTCATTGCATTGGATAAGGGGTATGATTATCCATGCACTATTGCTCACTTTTTAAATTCAGAAACTTACAGGCAAAAGATCAAGGCGCATAGTGTAGGGTATCACTGAATCTGAAAAGTGTGTCAGGGATGAAGCAAAGATTAGGAGACACTTAAGTTTGAGTTTTAAATAATAGTTAATTGTAGGAAGAAAGGAAAACTGAGAGGGGCGATAGATAAGAATGAGGGGGTGACCTGATTGAGGCCTTTAACATTATGAAATGGTTTGATAGGGTAGACGTAGAGAAGATGTTTCTACTTGCAGGCAAGACCAGAATTAAAGGCCGTAGACATAACATAGTCACTAATCCAAGAGGGAGTTCAGGACAAAATCCTTTACCCAAAGAGTAGTTAGCATGTGGATCTTGCTACCACAATTAGTAGTTGAGGTGACTAGCATAGATGCATTTAAGAGAAAGTTAGAAAAGCACATGAGGGAGAAAGGAATAGAAGGATATATTTCTGCAGTTAGATTAAGAAGGGTGTGAGGATGCTCTTGTGCAGCATAAACACTGACATAAAACTGTTGGGCTTAAATGAGCTGTTCCTGTGCAGTAAACACTACATAATGAGTTTCACATTTTTTAAGCTCCTGGGAATTGGTGATTTAGAATAATAGGTGTGATATGCCTTAATTTTGATCACAATGAGACTTTACTATATTGTGTACATGAAAGATGAATGCTAGTGAGAAAGATTCATTAACCTTTTAGTTGAAAGGTGTTTTGTACTAAACTGTGACTGGGTCCTTCTTACCCACAGATACCCAGCTTAATTAGTACAACCTTTTCTCCCTGTAATACAGCATGTCTAATTAACAGTTACTTTCAGTATTAAATATGAATAACTTTGCCTGCCTGTTTGTGCTGAGGTTAGTTTGGTTTTAATAGCTAAATAGCCACAGCTAGAGTTTAAGGTTGCTAAAAATATTTTGGCTATGTTCCTATTTTGGAAGAGACATCTCCTTTGTCTAATTTTAATTATAAATAGTGAGGGCATAAATTACCCTAACTGTATTTTAATTTAAGCATCTTGCAAGTTGGAATTCTTAATAATACAAAATATTTATTCTTCCACTGTGTAATTAAGTTAGCAAAAGTTTTAGTATAGAATGGTGTGTTAAAACCTGGGGTAAGACATTTTGAGGAAGTTGATTAGTTTTGGGTGCTATTATGTAGAATTTGGTATGTTGTAGATGGGTAGTTGAAGTAATATTCCTAAAAGATCCTTGACTTCAACAGTGTCATAATAGTTTTAATACACCAGTCCTCACTTTCTGCAGAATTAAAAAATGTCACAATGTCCCCTTTCTTTGTCATATATATGGCCATACAAATCAGGCATTTCCATTGAGGGCCTCCAGGTTGGGAGAATCTTGTTAAGTGATATCCCAGGGTCATTGGTTATTGCAGTGAAGGCTGGCATTCTTGCCAATAGAATGAAAGCATTTTATAATATTCAGTGCCGATCAGGATTTTAGTTCAAATATCTGGAAAGTAAGTTCTGTTCTACAACTTGCTCTTTACAGGTGAACAGCATTATTAGAATGTAATTGTGAATTTACTTCAGATTCATGCGTTCTGCGGTCTTTCTTGCTGCCATAGAAGATGATTTTTGTTCATTCAAGTAGGCAAGTGTTGACATTGAGCTTTATGTATCTGCTTTATCAACGAACTGCAAGCTGTCCAAAACTAAACGAACTTGCAGATCAAGTGAAAGGAAAAATAACTTGCATTTGCGTAGCACCTTCCATAGTCTCATGCCACCCCAATGAAGTGGAACAGCCTTTGTTTGAATGAATAAAAGAAATGAAGGATCTAGGAGGGCTGTTGCAGTCCACCTACAGTAGAGGAGAGCAAGAAGTAGGACTTTTGTTTTGTTCTACATTCCTACCGAGTTTATACAGTGGCTGTTAGTTAAACTTAGCTTTTTATTAGTTGCCTCTTTTTTTATTCGTTCATGGGCATCGCTGAGTAGGCCAGCATTTATTGCCCATCCCTAATTGCTCTTGTTCAGAGGGCTTTTAAGAGTCAACTGGCTCTGGAGTCATATGTAGACCAGATCAGGTAAGGACAGCAGATTTCCTTCCCTAAAGGACATTAGCGAACCAGATGGGTTTTTATGACAATCGGTTTCATCAATTCCAGATTTTTTTTTAATTGGATTCAGATTTCACCATCACCATCTGCTGTAGTGGGATTTCAACCCGGGTCCCCAGAGCATTAACCTTTGGAATACTAGTCCAGTGACAATACCACTATGCCATATATATATATATATATATATATATATATAAAAGTTTGAAATATACTTTGTCCCCCCCCAAAAGTATTTTACATGATGGTGAGATTTTGTATAATAACTGTGCGCTCTCCATTCTCTGTTGATAGAAAAAGCCTGAAGCACCACCACCATCCACAAACCCATTCCTGGAAGATGAAACTGGAGTAGAGTGTGACAGCGAGAAAGAAGGAGACCTGGAGAAGGTAAGGAGAGAGGCATGAGAAAAAAGCCTGGTTGTGCAATTTAATTTGGATTATCTGCTGCTGTTGATGATTTTTGCTGATGAGAATCGCTCAGCCTTGTGGTATATTAGATAGAGCGATGCTTTCTACTTTCAAGTTTGCCTAGTATTTCACAAGAAAAGTGCACTGCAGAGTCCCAAAAGGGAATCGCTCATTATCCGATTTTAGATTTCTGTTTCCTGATTTGCTTGTGATGGGGCCGGGGGATGGACCCTTCAACCCAAGGTCAGATATGTGTAGCTGTTCCTTCTTTGTGCACTAATACAACATTATTGAAATCAGGGAATCATGTTTAATTAACACAAGACCATATTCAAATTACATTCATACTGAGACCAATAGCAGGAACAGACATCAGACCTGTATACTATTTCTGCACTTACTAAAAATGTAATCCCAAGTTGCTTTTCTGGATAAAGTTACTGTTCTTCAGAATGAAAGTTCCCTGTTCTTATGCCTTTTAAAGGGGCACTCTCATTCCCCTGTTGGCTCAGCAGATTTATTCAGTGAGTATCTGATACTTACAGACTGCAAAAGACCTTGGCCCATTGGGCATATGCTGAGTGAACTGATTTAGCTGTGGCGGCAGTAGAGTTATTATAATTGGGCTGGGCTAGTGAGTGGAAAAATTACTATTGAGCAATTTCTGCTGCATGTGTGCGTTTTTTGGAAAGGGACAGGATCTAACTCGTTCATGACAATCCTTGTGATTGAATGGTCGGCACCAGCCACTATCTATGCTTTCACATGAATAATAGCACTTTGATGAGGTACTTGAGTGTATCTGTGGAACTGTACCCTGGCATTATGTTTCAAGAGACTGTGGGGGAGCAAGAATTAGTAAGGAAAACAAAAGTTACTTTCTTGACAGTCCATTTTTCCGTTTGAGGAGGAAAAGAGCTTTAAATTATTTACATATTTAAATAGCTTCATGATAAATACGTTGGATCCAAGGTTATGTTCTGATCATAAATCTCTATATTTTAAATAAGAATTAATAGCTGGGTCTGGTATTGTAATAATTTAAGATAACTTCTGTGATTACTTTCTGGGAACTATCTGCTGCTTTTGTGAAGGAGAGGGGGTGTGTGTGTGTGTGTGTGTGTGTGTGTGTGTGTGTGTGTTTGTGTGTGCACATGTGCAAGAGTGAGAGAATGATCTGGATGTAAGGCTGCATACAGGGAGTGGTGGCCAAATTTTCAGGCAATGCCAAAATAGGAATATTGCAAATAATTCAAAGCACCAAAAGAAGCTACAAGGGGATAGTGATAAGGTGGAGTAGGAGAGGAGAGAGAAATGAAACTTATGAAAAATAGTAAATGTGAAAGAGTCACGTTTAGCCCCGCCATTTTAATGGGGGAAAGCAGATGATGTGGAAGAGCAGAGGACTGTTGTGTTCAGATTCACACACAATCATTAAAAGGAATGGACGAAGCCATTTAAACAAAAGCTAACGGAATACTAGATTTTGTGACAAGAGATTTGCAAGATATAATGGTGGACAGAAGGCCTAAATCTGTACCTGTCAGTTGTCTGTTGACTATCTCTTCCATGATGAGATGAAGGTTTGTGGGCATGGTCTTTTTGGGGTCGTTGCCTCCAAGTTGACAGGCTTGGTGATAGGAAATTTAAACCAATGTTGATTCTTTGAGGCAGATTTGTTAATTTGATCTGTGAGCCTGCCAGGTCCACTGCTAATGATTGACTAGCCAGTTCAGCTCATTAATGGTGGCCGTTCTAGGTAATGGTAATTTTATGATTAAGTCAGAAAGCAATCATGTAGGGAATACAGATTAATGTCAGTTTTCTTAATCCCAATTCTTTCAGTTGCTGAGTAATCTTTCTGCTTGTCAGAACATAGGAGTAGGCCATTTGGCTCCTTGAGCCTGCTCTGCCATTTAACCAGATATTGGCTGACCACCTACCTCAATACCATCTTCCTGCACTATCCCCGTATCCCTTGATGTTATTGTTATCTAGAAACCTATCAACCCCTGCTTTGAACATACTCAATGACAGACCCTCCACAGCCTTCTGGGGTAGAGAATTCCAAAGATTCACCACCCTCTGAAGAAATTCCTCCTCATCTCTGTCTTAAAAAGCCTACCTTTTATGCTGAGACTGTGTCCCCTGGTTCTAAGACCCTCCCCTCCCCGCCCCCAAACCAGGGGAAACATCCTTCCTGCATCCACCCTGTTGAACTCTGTAAGAATTTTGTATACTTCAATAAGATCACCTCTCATTCTTCTAAACTCTGGACAATACAGGCCCAGTCTCCTCAGTCTTTCCTCATGGGACAATCCCACCATCCCAAGGATTAGACTGGTGAACTTTCGCTCCACTCCCTCTATGGCCGGTGTATCCTTCCTTAGGTAAGGAGACCAAAACTGCACACAATACTCCAGGTGTGGTCTCAACAAGGCTCTATGCAACTATAGCAAGACTTCCTTACTGTTATACTTAAATCCCCTTGTAATGAAGGCTAACATACCATTTACCTTCCTAAATTGTTTGCTGCACCTGCATGCTAGCTTTCAGAGACTTATGAACAAGGACACCCAGGTCCCTTTGAACATCAACACTTCCCAATCTCTCCCCATTTAAGGGATACTCTGCATTTCTGTTTTTTCTACCAAAGTGGATAACTTCACATTTTTCCACATTATATTCTATCTGCCATGTTCTTGCCCACGTATTTAGTCTGTCTAAATCTCCTTGAAGCCCCTTTGCATCCTCCTCAAAACTCACATTCCCATCAAGTTTTGTATCATCAGCAAACTTGGAAACATTACATTTAGTACCGGCATCCAAATTGATATAGATTGTGAATAGCTGGGGCCCAAGCACTGATCCTTGCAGTGCCCCACTAGTCACAGCCTGTCAACCTGAGAATGATCCATTTACCCCTACTCTCTGTTTTCTGTCTGTTAGCCAATTCTCAATCCAGTTTATTGCCCCCAACTCCATGACATTATCCAGCTAATGTCACTTTAGAGAAGCCATTAATTTGATTTTTATATGTTTAAATGTTGTGCTTTGGTGGTTTTATATAATTCATTTTTTAAAGGCTGGTTATTTTCCAATATGACATTTGTTGAACAAGGGAATTTCAAATTACTGTCCAGTAGGAAATCATGATTAGGAGGCCTGAGGTTAAAACTGTGTGAAAAACATTGGGCTATTGCACTCTCCACACATAAACATGACCCTGTCTAACAATCATTGTATTAAAAAGCTTAGTATTGCCACAATCCAAATAAATTTTACAGCAATAAGCAGGAACACAATTAGTCTTTTTAGTGAATGCCGAAAGGAAATGAATGATTCAAAACATTTTATATTGAGCTTTAACATTGACATTAAAATTGTCCAGTCTCTTTTGCAAGTCTATGCTGAGAAGATGAGTGATTTTTTTTTAAGTGTTGAATTCATTAAGTATCCTATTGTGAGTAATGCTGTTGTATTAGCAGATATTGGGGGTACATTGACCACTGATGCATGTAAACTCCCAAAAATTCCTTAGATTCTTTTTGAGGGGAGTAATGCCTCAACACTTTTATTTTGCTGGTGGGATTCTGCATGAGAATAACACACACTCCTTTTTACTGTATCTCCTGTAAAGATAATTGAAAGAGGCCCATATTTCCCACACCTCCAACCCATGCTAAAGGGATTCATGACAAGTCAAGTCCTGGGCAGTAAGAGAGGCACAGAGTTCAACTCCATTGTGCAGCTGCAGAAGCAATACTAGTGACATTTTGTCAACTTAAAAACTCCTATTAATTGCGTTATAAAATTCCCCAAATTCAGTGATGCAAAGAATAAAGATGAAAAATGATTTGGCTGCTTTTGTAGAATTTGAACATTGGCCACTTTGCTCCTATTTTCTCAAAGGCCTTTGGATAAATGAAATCGATGTAAAGGAGGGTGCTGGAATTTGGAACTTTGATTTATTTGCTGACACTGCTTAGTTAATTAAATCGGAATGGCAGGATTGCTTTCCCAGGCTGAGTAAGCTAGATTCAAAACCACCAAAAATGCTGTGAAGAATTAGCACTTTTTTTTCCCTCTTGAGTGGAAAAAAATCTGGCTTTTGTTAATATTAGTTTAACAAAGTTGCACTGTATAAAAATAATTTCATGAAAATTCAGCTATATGAGTAATATTCTTAGCCAACTTGAATTCTTTTTGAACATCTGTTCAAAACCATGACATGTACACTGTTTACAAAAATAAACCATGCCCTCACTGTGCCTCCTGAAGATGCTGCTCACACTGGACATTAACTCTATTGATCCAATGCCCAAGTGACCATTCCTCAGTTGACTGTGATGGCCTTCGTGTAAAAATAGTGTCCCAAGTCAGGAGAGTGTGAGAGAGGGACCTGTTTTTACCTGTCAGAGCCAAAGAGTGACATCAAAGGAAAACAGCAGTTAACTAAAAGTTGCTGTTAGGATTGGAAGGAGGTGAGCTTTAGGCCGGAGAGGAGAGGCCAGTGAGAACGGTATAAAAGGGTGTGAAAAAAGGAGGCTGAGACTGGAGAGGAGGGGTGTACCCTCAGGATGTTCAGGCAGTGGTGTTCGAAGTGACGTCATGATTCAAGAAGTGACATTTTATTTCGCAACTACTGTACATGAAGGCACAGTACCACAACAGACCAATGTACAAGATCTTCTCATGACCAGCATCTGAAGTGCCTCTAAATTGTTGGTCTTAAAAAGATGTATAAACAGAAGCGCAGAGTCCATTTGCCATGTAAGATTCAACAAAGACTGATCAGTACTGCATCTTCAGCAGTTGTTCACCTGGACCTCTGCCTCATCTTTCGTCTTTTACGCTTCAGCCTGCGCATACGCTTCTTCCGCCACTTAGCTCTCATGTCAACAAGGATCTCAAAATCCCAGAACCGAAAGCTTCAAGAAGTGACATGATGCAGGGGAGACAGCTGATTGGTAAGTAGAGTCAGGTGAGTACTTCTCCTACTTTTCTTACTAATTAAATTGCTGCAGTCCATTAGCTTAAACAAAATGTGAGGACTTTGGGCTGTAGTGGGAGTGTTCGGAGCGGAATAAGACCCCTAGCGTAGCTAGTATTCTTTAACGAGAGTAACTAACTAATTTAATCTAAAGGGAAGACATCACAGCAGAGCTCGCACCCATGATATGCTCCTTCAGTGATATTTGGGAAGTCATGGACACTTCCAGTGTCCTGGTGACCATGTGTGCAGGAAGTGTGTTCAGCTGCAGCTACTGGCTAACCGCATTTTGGAGCTGGAGCTGCGGGTGGATTCACTGTGCAGCATCCGCGATGCTGAGATTGTCGTGAACAGCACATTCAGTGAGGTGGTCATACCACCAGGCAGAGTAGAGGAAGGCAGGTAGTGCAGGAGTCACCTGTGGCCGTTCCCCCTCTCTAACAGATATACCTTTTTGGATACTGTTGGAGGAGACGACTTCTCAGGGGAAAGCAGCAGGAGCCAAGTCCATGGCACCACGGGTGCCTCTGCTGCACAAGAGGGGAGGAAGAAGAGTGGCTGGGTATAGTGATAGGGGATTCAATAGTAAGGAGAATGGACGGGTGTTTCTGCGGCCGCAAAAGAGACACCAGGATGGTGTGCTGCCTCCCTGGTGGCAGGGTCAAGGATGTCTCTGAGATGCTGCAAGGAGTTCTGAAGGGGGAGGGTGAACAGCCAGTGGCCGTGGTACATATTGATACTAACATAGGCAAAAAAAAGGGATGAGCTCCTATAAGCTGAATATGGGAAGTTAAGACGTAAATTAAAAAGTAGGACCTCAAAGGTAGTAGTCTCAGGATTACTTGGTTGGGGGGTGAGGGGGTGGTGTTTGCTAGTGGTGTCCGAGAGGGTTTAAACTAGAATGGCAGGGGGATGGGAACCTGAGCAGGGAGACAGAGGAGGGGAAAACAAGGATAGAAACGAAAGACAGGGAAGTAAAAAGCAAAAGTGGAAGGCAGAAAAAACAAGGGTGAAAAACAAATGGGGTCATAGGGCAAAATAAAACTAAGATGACTAATGAGGGTAAAAAGATGAGTCTAAAGGCACTGTATCTTAATGTGTGGAGTATTCAAAGTAAGGTAGATGAATAAACAGTGCAAATAGATATAAACTGTTATGATATAACTGCAGTTACGGAGACATGGCTGCAGGGTGACCAAGGATTGAAACTGAACATCCAGGGGTATTCAATTTTTAGGAAGTGCAGACAAATAGGGAAAGGAGGTGGGGTAGCACTGTTAGTAGAGGAGGAAATCAATGCAGCAGCGAGGAAGGATATTGGCTTGGAAAATCATGATGTGGAATCTGTTTGGACGGAGATCAGAAACACCAAGGGGCAGAAAATGTTTGTGGGGGTTGTCTATAGGCCTCCAAACAGTAATTGAGATGTAAGGGAAGGCATTTAACAGGAAATTAGAGATGCATGCAATAAGGGTACAGCTGTAATCAGGGGTGACTTTAATCTACATATAGATTGGAAAACCAAATTAGCAATAATATTGTGAAGGAGGATTTCCTGGAGTGTGTACGTGATGGTTTTTTAAAGACCAATAGTTGAGGAACCAACAAGAGAGCAGGCTATCCTAGACTGGGTATTGTGCAATGAGAAAAGATTAATTAACAATCTTGTTTTCCCTTGGGGAAGAGCGACCTTAAAATGATAGAATTGTTCATTAAGATGGAATGTGAAGAAGTTGAATCCAAAAACTAGGGCCCTGAATCTAAATAAAGGGAACTACAAAGGCGTGAGTTGGCAATGATGGATTGGAGAACCTTACTATAAGGGCTGACGGTGGATAGGTAATGGATAATATTTAAGGAACATATGCATGAATTACAACAATTATTCATTCCTGTCCGGTGCAAAAATAAAGGTGGCTCAACCATGGATTACAAAAGAAATTAGGGATAGTATTAGATCCAAAGAGGAGACATATAAAATTGCCAGAAAAAGCAGCAAGCCTGAGGATTGGGAGCAATTTAGAATTCAGCAAAAGTTGACAAAAAATTGATCAAGATGGGGAAATTGGAGTATGAAAGTAAACTTGCAGGAAACATAACTGACTGTAAAAACTTCTATAAATATGTGAAGAGGAAAAGATTAGCAAAGACAAATGTAGGTCCCTTACAGTCACAAACGGGAATTATAATGGGAAGCAAAGAGATGGCACAAGAATTGAACACACATTTTGGTTCTATCTTCACAAAAGAGGACACAAATTAT
Source organism: Carcharodon carcharias (assembly GCF_017639515.1). NCBI lineage: Eukaryota > Metazoa > Chordata > Chondrichthyes > Lamniformes > Lamnidae > Carcharodon > Carcharodon carcharias. Next base: position 156,964,115 of record NC_054476.1, on the reverse strand, counting down.
TTCTCAGAAATGTGAGGGAACCAAGGGCCTAGTGAGAGGGGGGAAATTGAAAAAAAAATCAGTATTAGTAAAAAAAAAAATGGTGCTAGAGAAATTAGCAGGGTTAAAAGCTGAAAACTCCCCAGGGCCTGATGAGTACTAGAGGAAGTGGCCTTGGAAATATTGGATGCATTGGTGGTCATCTTCCAAAATTCTATAGACTCTGGAGCAGCTTCTCCAGATTTGAGGGTGGCACATGTAGCCCCACTATTTAAAAAAAGGAGGGAGAGAAAAAAACAGAGAATTACAGACCAGTTAGCCTAACGTCAGTAGTGGGGAAAATGCTAGAGTCTTATAAAAAACGTGGTAACAGAACATTTGGAAAGCATTAATGGGCTTAGATAAAGTCAGCTTGGGTTTATGAAAGGGAAATCATGCTTAACTAATCTACTGGAGTTTTTTGAGGATGTAACTAGTAGAATAGATAAAGGATAATCAATGGATGCAGTGTATTTGGATTTCAAGAAGGCTTTTGATAAGGTCCCACTTAAGAGGCTAGTGGGCAAAATTAAAGCACATGGTATTGGGGGTAATATACTGGCATGGATTGAGAATTGGTTGACCAGAAACAGAGGGCAGAATTTTCTGCCTGCCGGGCGGGCGGGCCTGACCCAATCTCCAGCGGGCAGGGAGTCGATCCCCGCCGGACAAGTGCCCGCCCCCCCCCCCCCCCGCCGTTTTAAGTGGGTGGGCCAATTAAGGCCCGCCCAGCGTGACACCCAGTAGGAAGTGCTATGCGCTTCCTGTGCGGTGCGGGGGGGGGGGGGGGGCCGGAATTCCTCAAATGTGAGAGTGCACTCTTTTGCACTAGCGCATGAAAGACCTCACATCTCCCTGAGGCTAAATGCTGCCTCAGGGAGATCGCTGAAAGTTGTACAAAGATTAAAAACAGAAAAATAAAAAAAATCCTTAACATGTCTCCCTCATGTGGCAATGTCACACGAGATGGGATGTGTTAATAAGTTTAACTAAAACTTTATTAAAGCTTTTTAAACCCCACATGAAACCTCATTCCGGCGGTGGATGAGGTTTCATGTTTTTTCAGAAGCCCGCTGGGGCTCCTGGCCTGCCCGCCAGCCTTAAGGTTGGACGGGCAGGTCCTTTAATTGTTTTAATGATCCTGTCAATGGCCTCAATTGGTCATTGACAGGTCGACAGGCACACATCTGATTTGGCTGTGCACCCGCCTTCCTGAAAATTTAAATGGGGTGGGATGATGTCAGGGGTTCCCCCTGACATCATCCTGTGTCATTTTGCGTGTCAGCGAGCAGGTCCTGCCCCTTGCTCACCGACGGCAAAATTCAGCCTTAAGTGTGGGAATAAATGAGTCTTTTTCCATCTGGCAGGCGGTGACTAGTGGGTGTACTGCTGGGATCAGTGCTTGGGCCCCAGCTACTCACAATATATATCAATGACTTGGATGAGGAAACCAAATGCAATGTTTCCAAGTTTGCTGATGACATAAGACTGGGCGGGGTTGTGAGGAGGATGCAAGGAGGCTTCAGGGTGATTTAGATAAGTTGTGTGTGTGTGGGCAGACACATAGCAGATGCAGTATAATGTGGATAAATGTGAAGTTATACATTTCTGTGAGAAAAACCGAAAGGCAGAGTATTATTTAAATGGTGATATATTGGGAAATGTGGATGTACAAAGAGATCAGGGTGTCCTTGTACACCAGTCAATGAAAGTTAAACAGGCAGGTGCAGCAAACATTTAGGAAGGCAAATGGTATGTTGGCCTTCATTGCAAGGGGATTTGAGTTCAGAAGTAGGGATGCCTTACTGCAGTTATCCAAGATAAAAGCAAAATACTGTGGCTGCTGGAAATCTGAAACAAAAACAGAAAATGCTGGAAAAACTCAGCAGGTCTCACAGCATCTGTGGAGAGAAAAAAAACAGTTAACATTTCAGATCCTTATGAAGAAGAGTCATAAGGACTCGAAATGTTAGCTCTTCTTTTCCTCTCCACAGATGCTGTTAGACCTGCTGAGTTTTTCCAGCATTTTCTGTTTTTGTTTCAGTCTATTTTCGTTGCAGTTATACAAGGCCTTGGTGAGACCACACCTGGAGTATTGCGTGCAATTTTGGTCTCCTTACCTAAGATAGGATATATTTGCCATAGAGGGGGTGCAGCGAAGGTTCACTAAGCTTATACCAGGGATGGCAGGACTGTTGTATGAGGAGAGATTGGTTCAACTGGGCCTGTATTCACTAGAGTTTAGAAGATTGAGAGGGGATCTGATTGAAACGAATAAAATTCTAACAGGGCTAGCCAGACTAGATGCAGGGAGAATGTTTCCCCTGGTTGGGGGGTCTGGAACCAGGGGCCACAATCTCAGGATATGGGGCAGGCCATTTAGGACTGAGATGAGGAAGAATTTCTTCACTCAGAGGGTGGCCAACGTGTGGAATTCTGTACCACAGAAGGCTGTGGAAACCTTATGAGTATATTCAAGAAAGAAATGGATAACTTTTTGGATATTAGGGGCATGAAAGGGTACGGAGAGAAAGTAGGAATTTGATGGAGGATCAGCCATGATCATATTGAATGGCAGAGCAGGCTCAAAGGGCCAAATGGACTACTCCTGCTCCTAGTTTCTGTGTTTCTTTCCTTACCTGATATCTGTAGGCACATTTTCCAGCAGAGATTGTGGCCAGTTTCCCTCTCCATAGCCCAGTGTGCTGAGGCCAACTGAGATTTTTCAACTCAGTGCCAATCAAAGATTGAACTTTTAACTTTCTTGCTTTGTACACATATCTGTGTAATGCATCAATTGACAAAGTCTAGGTTGCCGAGGTGCACATTTCTATATCTGCCAAACTAGTGTTGGGATGGTGGAAAGAGACCAAAATCAAAGCAGATGCACCAGAATTTGTGGTTGAAATAATTCTCAAGTTAATGATGCTTGCTGTTATCTAAAGGTAAATGGTATAGCAACTTCAGGTGAGGAGTGCAGATAAATGTGAATATCCAAAAGCTGCTGTCTGAGTTGCCCCACTTCCCCATTAGGTTCATGAAAGTAGCATCTTGCCATTAGTCTCCCCATTTTATTGTAATTGCCCATTAAAATTGCAATTGTAATTACCAGTATTAGTACCCTTTCAAAAATATGACCAGTATTGATGACTGCTAATCAACCTTTCTGCCACTGAAAATTAACTATTGCATGTCAGGAGTTTAATTTCTTCAAGTTCTGAATTGATCAGGGAGATTTTAAAAACGTCAAATTTTTAAAAACATCTTTCTTTTTCCCCACCCCAGAGGGAAAAATTGCTAATTCTTCATAGCATTTTTGGTGGCTTTTAATCTAGTTTAATTAGCCTAGGAGAGCAGTCCTGTTCTTTGTTTTCCTTTTTGTCACTTCGTCCTCTCTTAATCCAATCTTTCTATCCCCCACTTTTTCCATTTCTGTACCTGATTTGACACTGGATTTGCTCGCTTTGA